>NW_028279127.1:0-188874 GCF_059751315.1 Micrasema longulum
GTACATGAAATTCGTTAGTTTAAATCCACCCACAGCATCCACAACTTGCTTAATTACTTAAATAGATTGAATATAAACGTTACATCGAAAAGATTTTTAATTGGCTGCGAAGATACTCTAATGTCGACTTTTATCTGTATTCGTTATATTCGAATTAAATATGGCCGTCGTTAAAAACGAATAATGCTTAGTTTAAAAAAAAGGAATTCAGAGGTAACGACAAGGTGTTTTATTTTCATTTCAAACCGTTTTATGTAAAAACATTTCATTCTTCTAAAACATATTATATGAACTAACGTTGCCTCGCTCCCGGAACTAATACTCGATTTGTATGCAGATGGGGCACTGTCATAAGTTGTTTTTAGTAAAATAGATGCCAGGAGTACATACGCCCGGGAAGGTAAAATGTTTAGTAAATATTAAGTGAGTTTTCTTTTTTTCGATCCTTCGTGCCGCTGCCGTGAGAGAGGGACTAATGGAAATATCACCGATTCTCTTAAACAAGCATAGTATATATCGTTTATAAGCTTTCTCCGAATGAAATCTCAGATGGAAATTGCGCCGAAATAGATGGTTCTGAAAACTATTAGTATAATTCAAGGATGCCTTCGTTTTCGTGAGATTTCGTTTCAAACATGTCTCGTAAATCGTAATATTATTCCGAAGGTGTTGAAGTACCGAACACTCGGATGGGAAAATAATTTTAGGCACGTCTTCTGTTTCAGCGTGTGATGAGTAACATTATGAAACCATATTTCGGAGACGATTTGAAATTCAAATTTATTTGTCTCGTCAAAATTTACCGATATTTCGCGATAGTCTTCTTTAATGTATGGGTTCTATCCTGTTTATGTTGTTTAATTACAGCCACGAGTCTGCAGTCTGTACAGTAGCTCCGCACGGAATCGTATTAATTAACATACGCGCGTGGGATGATGGTAGTTGACTGTTTTCTACAGAAGATGGAGACGGAACCCACGGATCGCTACTCGTTATCTCTTGTCTCGGATGAATAAGAAATCGGTCTCAATCCACCTTTTTTACCGCACAAAACCCACCTGGGAAAGATACACTTAACCCTAAGAGAGTAGTACGATACGAAGCTCTCTTTGATTTGAGTTTCCCTCGAGATAATCTCTGTATGAACACAACGTTATCGTTTCAACGAATGCTACTTTTCAAGTGGATTAGGTCATTTCAGTGATAAAAGTAATTCGAAACTTTAACCCCGTGATAGGTTTATCTACCACTTCAATACATTGCTATTCTCTGAACGAGTTAGACAAGATCCATATGTCTGTATCGTCTCGGTGAGGTGCCACTCGTACTCGAGAATTATGTTATATACCATGGCCGTAACGTGTCTGAGATTACTTTGTTCGATAGAAGCGACGATAAACATCATCTTCCCGTAATTATTTAGTACCACATTGTTAAAATGACTAATTAACCGAATTTAACAACATTTTGATAATTTCAACGGGTCCCTTTCGCGTGACGAGAAATTTTATAAATAAGTACTTTTAATTTGTTCAGTTGAAGGTTTAACAAATCCTTCGTCTCGGTCACTGATTCAAAATGCGAGAATGCAATTAATTATAGAATAAACAAGAAATAAAGTCATCAGGTTTTGACTCGTTTTTTTTTTAATGAATTCTTTGGAATAGTATACTTAAATGTCATGGTGATGTGGAATCCAGCGGCGATGATAGATATTTAAGAATGTACTTAAATACTAGAAGGTCATCGTAAAGATAAAACCCACATTAAAATATGGAGTTAAGTTTCTTGGATGTTAGTTTGGAATCCTTTAATTAGTCGGTCGCGTCACCTTTGATATTATCCTTTTGTTATGTGTGCTCGTTAATTATTGCATTTAATGAATGTTTATTTTGTTGCGCCTATCCCACACACGCCAAGACACCAGAGGCTAAATGCCAGGCCATTATTTACTATGATCTCGTAATAATTATTTCAAATCTTCAGCTCATAGATCACGATCGGTGTTAAAGCGTCGCGTCGCCCACGTTGGGAAAACTAATCCAAATCTGCACCGAGTTTAACATACTGAACTTTTTAACATTGAGACGTAATGAATCCCCTTTTTACTTGAAACCCCTTAAATTTTATAACTTCATACCCCTTTACGCATTCAAAGGTGCATATGGTGCTGCATTGTTCGATATAAATAACAGTTTTACGCTTTAAATGCTCATCTAGGAGATATATCAAATAACTATTTCGTTTTAATTTACATATTTTTATATCGAATAAAACACCTTACTGCTAGAGTAATTGAGATCTTCGCGACACATCAACGCAACGTTTTTTTTTTGCAATATCTTTTCGGACGCCTTTCTTGATTACTCAACTGTATTTTTCAATACAGATTTGGGTTTACTCAACTCACACTTGGTGTGTATTATATTTAAAGAGTTGGTTCAAGAGTTGTAATCAAGCGATAGAATGAAAATTTACAATATACGCTCAAGAATCCAATGAATAGAGGTTAATTGTAACTCGCTGTATTCCGCGGCACCTTCCTGTATACAACTGAACGAATTTCACTGTAGAGAAAGATGCATTATCAATGGCTGCTAATTTAAACCTTCGTAATATGAACTGCACTACAAAAGTGTAATTAGCGAAAACGATAATACTTGCGCGTTTTTTTAGCATTTCGAACCACGAACCACTTTCAACCCGTCAGAAATAATAATGTTGAGGGGTGATGCGTCTCTACATATTATTCTTTAAAATTGTATTTTGCTAGATAATATCTGCCGCGTGGGCCTTTTTTGGTTTAAGTAAAAACATTCAATCACATCTATAATCTATGCGGCTTCATTAGAGAATCACTTAAATATTTGAAAATATTAATTTGTTCTTATTTAATGAAAATGTGTGCGTAAATTACGCGTTTTAATTGCGTACTTAATGCAAATATTATTTTGATTGTAACAAAAATTAACCAGAAATTCGATTAGAATTTTGAACATCTTCAAAAGTTTTTCTATAAATTGTTAACTCCCATATTATCTACTACTACTACCATTACGCCGTTTCCCCGTAGGGGTAGGCAGAGAGAATGCACCGCCACACACGTCTATCCTGGCATACATTCTTAGCTTCTTCCACATTCATACATCTTGTCATGCATGCCCTTCGGTTCTGTCTGCATTTGACATGACCAGACTTAAGATTTTGGTTTATCTGATCATGCCACGTCTTCCTTAGTCGTCCTCGTCTCACGTTACAGAATCAGAAAGGGGAAGTCGGGGGGTTACGGCGATGCTCTCTCTTAGAATGGTAGAGTGCTTGATTGAGTATGAATTTGTGAGCGCCAGACTCATGCGGATCACCTTTAGGATTGGAATAACGAGCATTATGTTGATTATCGGATATGCCCCAGTCGATTCGGCAGTTGAAGATACGAAGCGTGAGTTCTGGGAAAATGTAAGGGAAGTATGTGCGAGGAAAAAACCGAATGAAAGAATAATTCTAGCCGGTGATCTGAATAGATGGGTGGACACTCGTTGAGATGGCCCATATTATCGCCTTACATTATAGCCGAAACTCAACATTTGAGCACCTATCGTACAAAGGTTTACCACATATTCGCAAGAGAGATCTTATTTTGACTGCGTTCAGCCTACTTTCATCCTTGTTTTTCCCATTCCTAAGGGTCGGCACCAGGATTCCATCGCGAATTGCTCATTTTGTTTTCTGCGACAAAGAGTTGTAAGTGCACCGTTCACCCTGTTCCCGGCACTCGCCCTTCTTTCAATATATCTCTAAGTATTTCCATCCCTGATAAGCATACTTACCAGATACACAAATTCTTCTACCCGATCCAGTATATTTCCTTTCTCAACGATCTCACACTATGTCATACTTTCATCCCTTTCGTATACCAACACTTTCGATTTATCAACATTCAACAGCAAATCGCTCCTCTTGTTACCAAGAATTGCCGGTCTTCTTTGTTGCTAGCAAGAAGTATGGCATCATCAACATACAAAATACAACATTATTATTGATAAAATATATTCTACGGTTAAATCCGATCAGTTTCTGATCCGTGTAATACGGGCGTAGTGTATTTTCTCAGAATAATTCTTGCACGTGAACTAAATGCCCGATTTTCCATTCAATGCAGAAACAACTAAAACCACTTGCCTTTTTAAATACAATAAAACATTCGTGAGTTAGAAAGTCTGCTGTGGTATTTTTCAATTACTTAAATACGAGAAACTCTCTTGCCTAACCTTACCCCAGTGGCACTAAGGTATTTACTTAGTTGCCGCCATTTTGTCGAAATTAAATTACAAGTTTTAGTTACGCCTTCGTACGTTCGGAATTAAATCCTACAGGTAAATAAATATGTTATCTACGTATACAAACAATTAAACTTGCGAGATTATGTTTGGCAGTGTACAAGTTAGTTTGGCCATGAAATTGCGTATGAATGTATTACGTATGTATATGTAGAGAACACAATACGGTACAATTTGTCTCGCCTAAAACATATTTGACAAAAGTTTTAAACGATTTATAATTTACCAAATAATTTGGTTGTTCTATTCAAATATTTCGTTTATTCCATTTAATATATCTAGGCAAGTACAGAAAATATTATTTAATTGAAATTTATATTAGGAACGATGTTTTAGAACTTAAAATATTGCAAAGTAATTTTACTGTTATCCGTTTTGAAATACGTAAAATAATACGTTATCTGGGGTACATTCATTAATCAAAAAGACTTTGAAGTATTTTGGATTCATTATAATTTCATAGTTTACCCCTTCGTTCTTATTCTTAAGTACTTTTTTAATTCCCATCTATAATTCCTCTATTTACAAACACACATACTCGTACCAGGCGTCCTGACTGTGGAATCATCTCCCATCCGCTATCAAACGTGTTTCTACAGCAACTTTGTTTTGATCACATCTAAAGAAACATTGTTTATCTCTTTCGTAAACACTCCTTTCTCCTTTTCCTATTATTTACTTTTTCATATTGGAGACTAATATCGATTTAAATTTATTTGCTCATACTGCTTGTTCTATCTTTTTTATTTTAGTGGTTGGTTGGAAGAAATTTCCGTTTGGCAATAAGCACGCAAAAGTGAAAATATAACCGTATAAAAAGACAAATGAATCAAATCAGTTTAATTTTTTTTCAAGGCATTCATTAAATTAAATTATGCGTACAGTGTCAAAAATATGTTTGAAATAATTTTACACATTTACGTGCATATTTAAATGTTCACATTCATATAAATAGGTTATCGTAAAAAAATAAAATAAACATAATCTCATAAGTACAGCACATAATATACATAAGTGCAGTACTTATTGAGCCGAGAAACTAACCACTGTCGTGGCTCATTGGCTATTTGGCATCTCTACATCAGCCAGTTGCTGGTAGTCCAACATCTGCACAACTACGAAATAAACGAGTATATAACAATATCACAGATAACATTATATTCATAAAAATACTGTGTAAAATATATGAATACAAAACATGACTTTCAACAATAATTTGATACGTACTCATTATCATCATTCTCTTTCCGCACCTAATGGGACAGAGGGCACTGCATTGGTACACGAATCGCAGCGTATCTTGATAAAACAAATTGACACACGAAGGTAAGATGATCAGTCTTACGCTTCAGGTACTTACTAGTCTACTATTAACAATTTGCTGTTTAGAATGATTTGATAGACCTACTCAAAAAACTTGTTTATGTTATAGACGAATGCATAAAAAAATACTCAAATATACTGTAAAATAATGCGTTTATTGAAAGATATTAATGTAATATGAAATGTTTTTTTGAAGTTGTTATTTAAATATGTAACTTATAAAATGTTTTAAAGTGTTTTTCTTTATATTGAATTTCGTATTATGCGGATTTCACTGTAGAACATTTTCATTCGTAGTGTGTGCGTGCGTTCCGAAAAAATCAGCGTTATTTTACCTCATTAGGACGTAGCAAATGAACTTAATCTCCGAAAATTCGTTTCTGCGTTCGTTTCACGCAATCTCCGTTCTCGTCACTAATATTATGTGAACACAAACGTACACGTTGCCCTCTGAGGGAGACCCGCTCTAATTAACCCACCGAGAATATTTACTCACCTAGTTAATTTAAAATGCACGAAGATCGTGTTGCTTTAATTATATTGGGTTCGTGTATTTAGCGCTTAAGGAGTGCTACCCACAACGACACCAATTTCGTCGCCGCACATCGTTCGACAACGTAACGAAAATAATTTATATTTCTCCTTATACTTCAATATTCGAACGAACGATATTTTTCATATTGACTCTAGAATTTTTCATTCAATATTTAAACTTAAAGGTTGGTACTTGTCCTTTACATTTCTGTCTACATAATAGGTTAGGTAACACTTATGAAACGGCTGCAGACAAAAAGAAAAGTTTTTTGAGCAATAAAACAAAAAAAAAAGTTAAATTACTAAATAATACCTTTATTTAGTGAAATCGTCATCATCAGTTGGTTGGAAGAAGTTGCCATTTGGCGATAAATCCACCAATGTACAATTTAAAATTATGTCCAACCTGTTAAATAAAGAAATAAAAAATCACGTATTCCAGGAAACAAAGTTAAATTTAATAATATATTTTTTTTAAAATCCATTATTTTTCTAAAAAATGACGAGTGAGAATTCGTTTTAATTCATGAACAGAATTTGTATTAAAGATATCGAATATTTGTTCCAAGTCATTTCCATACCTATGTATCCTGGGTATAGGAGAGTGCATTGCAAAATATGCTGCGATTAGTGTACCAATGCAGTGTCCTATGCACCATTTGGTGCGAGTAGGGAATGATGGTGATGAAAACGGGAAATTTTTATCCATTTTGATAGTTTTTCAAACATAAAGTTAACACATACTACATATAAAAAATATTCATAAATAAGGTACACGTACATACAGTATTATTGCTAGAGACACATAAGAATATGTTTATGTGTGTCCTACTTCCAGATTTAAAAGCAAATAATAAATGTACCGCTAATACTTAAATCCTAAGTCATTACCACCAAATCTAAAAATCGACTTTCGTCCTTCCACATCGGACAACAATTTATCCGACTCCCCAGATTACAGATTGAGAATGCAGCCAATACTTTCCTCAGCCTGGCGATCCCACCACACTTCCATGGATCGAGGATAAAGTTAAATGCCTCGGACCTTTCTCGGAATTATTGTTGCCTTTGAGCCAAAAAGTCAAAATTGTGACAAAGTGTCAAAAATATTTTAAACCTCTCATGTAAAGTTGGAAAAGATCATATGCGTCGTTGTTCTGCGCCGATGACGATTTATCAAAAAAAATGTTTATTATAAACCGCCGTCAACAAGTAGATATCATGCTCATTGAACTTTGGCTTTGCAATATAAAAATAAAATATCGATGGATCCGATGCTATTTTTCTTTAAAAATATTTGTAAAATACCCGCTACACTTTTTGTTGCCTTTAAGGAGTAAAAAATATTTTAGTATGTTAGATTTCGTTTTAAAGGGTTATTTAATAATTATTAAAGCGTGAAAGTATAATTTCAACGATTTAATTGATTTTTAGAAATGTATTCTCATAATAAGGACCATACTTGGATTGCGTGTCGAAGACCCGTTCGAATAGCGGATATTATAAAAATAATTATATCTCTTCTTTTATATATTACTAATTAACAGAATGGTATTCTCCTATAAGGCTTTATGTACGATGAGGTACATCTAACAACAATAATTGGTCGGTATAAAAACAGAGATATGGTATTTAGCATGTCGTGCTGCTATGCATGAGGTCTCGGGTTCGATTCACGGAAGTGTTACCATATTAATTTATAGCACTACATAAATCTTATTTTTTATGAAATAAAAAAAAAAGTGGTAAAACACAGAACTCCAATTATCCGAACTCCGACTATCCGAGTCGCTTTCAGAATTTCAGAAAAAAAATTAAGACGGAAACGTACTGCTGCTATTCGTAAAATAACGAATTGGCTACGCGAAAACGGATGATGACAGTCAAACAATTTCCTTTGACCAAGATGTTCAGCAAGCAATAAATTTAATTTACAGTGGGGTTTGTACAAACTATACTAATTATAGCACTTGTACCTACGCTAAACATGTAAAGTGTTGCCGTTTCATAAAATTAATTAAACTCTTTTTTCATTTTCAATCATTCATTTTCATTTTCAAAAAGCATATAGTAATTATTTGAAATTTACCAAATCCAACTATCCGAATTTTTTTATCATTCCAGTGGGGTCCGATCCCAATCGATTCTGATAAATGGAGTCCTACTGTACTTTTATTCCTCACAGGTCTTTTACATTCATTATAAACGTCATTTCGCCATTCGCACCCAATAAAATATTGCGGTTTAAAACCACATTTTAAGTCTCTATTTCATCTTAATTGTGTCTGGAATCGCACCTCAATCGAATTGAAATCCCAGTCGGGGTAGGCGAACGCGCAAACCACTTCACTACGAGACAGACTTATGTGTCTCCGCACTGCGTTTCCTTTTTCGGGATTTCGGGATGTGGTCTGTTTTCCCAAGGGTTGCTTCTCCAATGATGTGGATTCCCAGCTGTCCTTCCATCTTATTTTATGTTTATAATGTTGGGATCGGATGGGCTGTGGCCTGTTTTAGGAACCTCTCCGCATTTGCTCTAGTGATGAAGAAACCACAGAAAACTTGTCAAAAGAAGGCGGACTGTTGTCATTCGTCAACAGACCTTCCGATCCACGTAAATCGTGTTCGGCATTGGTGTCCTGCTATCATTGATACCTTTTTTGCTATTACTGTATCTAACATTTATAATGTTACCTCTTTTGACGATTCTTGATTTAGACTTTTGCTTCGCACTGCCAGTTGCATTCTCTGTAAACCAAAAAAAGGGGCAATTCATCGACAGATAGCAGACATTTTGGGGAGTAATATCATCGCACGGGCAGGAGTTAATATATAAGTCAAAATAACCGTTTAAAATAGAGAGTAGAGGTTTTCTACTCAATTTGCCCCAGATCTGAAAATGATTGGTTTCTATGAATGAAATTGTCGAATTTCGTCTTATTACTTCTTCTTCTCTGGTCTCAATCCTGGGATTGGCTGGCAGCAATTACATTCATTCTTCTCCTCCATTCCTCCCTGTCTTGTGCGGCTCTTTTAAAATCAGCATATGATGAGCAGCGCACGTCCTCTAATAGGTCCTCCAGGTACTCTCGGCGTGGGTGTCTCCTAGAATTTGTCCCCTCGGTCATCCCCTCTAATATGACATGCAGGAGGCCTTCTTGACGTATTACTTGGCCGATCCATCTCGCTCGCCTTTCGGACAAGGTCCTGAGCAGGTGCCTTCCACCTTCGATTCTTTTGAGAACCTCCTCATTTGTAATGTGGTCTCTCCAGGAAATTCCTAGTAGTCTTCTATAGGACCACATCTCAAAAGCCTCTAGTCTCCGTTTATCTCTTTCGGATAGGCACCATGTCTCGCAGCCATACATCAAGATACTCCATACATAGGTCTTGATTAGGAGTATTCTTAGTTTTAGTTCCATATTATTTGATTCAATTATTTTTGACCTTTTATTAAATGCAAGTCTAGCTTGATGCATACGGCTGTTGACCTCGCTTTTAGACCGACCGTCCCACGTTATTTTGCTCCCGAGGTAGACAAACTCCTTGGTGTTCTTAAGTGGTATTCCCGACATCACTACTCTCATCTGGTGTTGCATTCGGCCTACAGTCAATAGCTTTGTTTTGTTATTATTTATCTTCATACTGTAGTTATTTTGAAGAATGCTTTCCATAGTTGTTAAGGCCTCTTGCAGTTCTTTTCACTTTCAGCAACCATAGAAATATCGTATAATATCTAATTACTATTTTTTCATAAATCTGGTGGAACTCTACAATTCATTATGTTGGTCAGTTTGAACGCGTGTTTTTTGACATTTGGTCGCCTTTTTCCCAGGCATAACCTTTCTCATGTAACTGTTGTAATTGGCTTAAGCCGTATATATACAATAAATAAATAAATAAACAAAAAATCCGGATTTCGTGCTTTACATTTTTCATTCTAACGGGTGGCGTGACATAAGATCGGTGCTTTTCAACGTGTCAGAGCGAGAATAGCGTGATGTCATATAGCATCGTCCACACACTATCATGTCAATCATAATGACTTGTTTTTTTTTTTTAATATTTATAAACCCTTACGGATTATATTCATTTAAGATAATAATTTTTCATTCTTCAATTCATATTCTATTGTTAATAATAAAATTCTTTTGTTTAGTTTTGTCTGGTAGTTTATTGTATAATTTCAGTCCCTAGTTTATTTCTCTCGACTTTCCTTGTCTTGTTTTAGAATGTTGTATTTGATAGTGTTCTTATATTCTCGTATCTCGTACATGTTAACTACATTTTTTTTCAAGATTAATTTCTTCGTCTAATTTATGAACAAATTTGAAGGATTTTGGGTTGAAAGGGTTATGTTATATTTAATTGTTTAGTTTGTTTAAAGAGTAATTTAGTTGCTCTTAGATAAGAGAGGTCATATACTTCGTTAATATTTTATTTTGCTGTCTTTGTGGTCTACTTATGTCATATTGATTTCCTGTTCCCCATAGTAGTTGCATATAACATATTTTAGTATTTTTTAAAAATCGTAATGATAGCATTTTAGCTGGGGTATTCCTGGTATCCCCTGAGGAACTCGCAAATATTTTTCAGGCTCGGAAAGGTTAAATGTTTTTATCTTCCTGTTATTGTGACGAAACTTTGTTCCTTACTTCTGTATGTAAAACACAATTTCTTCTCAAAATGCTCGTATTCTCCCCTATCTCGTATTCTTTCAAAAATATTTTTCTTCCCATAATTGTGTTAGATAAGACCAGATCTCTGGTATACATCTAATGATATAATACGGAAGAATCATTTTATCATCTTAACACACCTTTGATGTAATTTGAGGGCTGTGACATTTGAGATGAAATATTACTCCGCATTGTTATCTCTCTGAAATAAGAAAATACATTGTTATTTTTCAAATGCTATATGAATTAGTACCTAATTTTTACGAACCCATTAATAAGACACGGAGTAGCTAGCGAGGATGCGTGAGTTAGGTATTTTATACGATGTACAAAAACACGTTTTTCGTAGGTTAATGTATCAACAATACCTCAAGCGATCCGTCCGGCTGGAATGTCTATCTATACCTAAATTATAAAATAATATTGTTTACTCGGTTCACTCGTCATCGTTAGCGCGTTTACTGTTCCTAGTTACTCGGCCTCGTAGTTTATCGTCCAGCGCGTTTAAAAGTTGTTTTCTGGAGAAGTATTTCATTGCCCCTAGGCTGGCACCTGCACTGCAAAACCGATCACACCACCTTTCTGTAGGAGGGGCATGACACTATTGTCATATCTATTGTTTTGTCCACATGCAAACAGCCCTTAAGAGTAGCCTGTTAACGAAAAGGCGGACTGTAAATGAAAAAACGAATTTCATTCCGTTTTTTGGTAGGGATATATTTGAAGAAAGGATAGGAACATGGAATGGATACCTACCTTTAATGTGATGTAAATGTTCTTAAATTTCGGGCACTGGATGACAAAATTCACCATAAAATGTAACAATTTTTTCAACGACGCGCGACGAATCCAACCACTCTTTTTGCAATTTTATGTTATATTTGACCCCATACAATATGTACAGAAGAGAACTAATAGGCTTGATTCAGAATAACAGAGAATAGACGTTTTGTCTCTTTTTTTGCTCGTCATTCATAATTCATTTAATCACTAAATCAAATGCAACTTCCACTCTTACTTTCCTTCAATCATCCTTTACCACTCCTTATCAATTTCCCTCTTTTCCTTCCCACTATCTCCTTGTTTTGTCCATATTTATCTTATTTTAATATCTAGTATATTTATTATTTATATAGTTTAAACTTTAATCCGTCGTCGCTTTATTACATTATTATTTAGTTAATACATATAATTGGATGGCAGGCCCTACTATGTGTACATTTTATATAGTTTTTTTAAAATATTAATTTAACCTGTACATCTGTTTGTATTCGAAATAAATAAAATAAAACGTGAAGTAAAAAATGTTGTTTTGTTTTTGTTCTAAATCCAAATCTTCTATCTTGATGTTAGGTAGGTACCATAAGGATGGGTCAAGGGAAGGATGGGAAAGAAAGGTAATCGGCCAGTAGTATTGATAAATGCTGTTATTTACTTAACATAGCCGTTGAGTCAAAAACGCTTTTCCAGGGTTCTGGTTCTTTTCCTTTACGAAAAATCTAAAATTTTCTACGAACAATCATAACTAATGAATTATTTTGGTTTTTAATCAATGAATCAATCCAGTTTATGATTTGTATAGGATGTCACCAGCATATACGAGTATGTACATTTCCTCATGAATGCCTATCAAGTTTACCCTTCTCTGCAACCGGGAATAGGTATTGGAAAAAACACGCCCCTCATAAAACAATAGTTCAGTGTATTATATGTATTTTTTTTTTTTATTAATGGCTGTTCTCATTCACCAATCCGATGACGATGACGTTTTCCCTCTATTTTTTCGATGGCGTCCATTTTAGATTCCGCTGCACGTGGAAGTTACGTTATCATAATAATGTTTATATACATATGCTTGTATAGATATATTGTCTTTTTGTTAGTGATTGAATAGCATTTGCATCGTGAATTTATAATGAATATTAATTAGCATTAGCAAGTTGTAAATAATTTTTATTCAATTATTGAATCTACGGGCTCCCGCCGACGCGACGCGCCGACGTCCCGGAAGGACGTCGTAGAAGATCTTTCGGCTTTATAAGGCGTAACTAAGGGACACGGGATTGACGTGGGAGGAGGCGAGAGTGCTGGCTAGCGATAAGGTCTCCTGGAGGCGTCTGGTGAAGTCCACATGCTCAACCTAAGACCGGATGTGGAAAAATAAGAAAAATACGATTTAAATTCTAAGCTTTAAATTTATTTCAACAGAGAGGGAAAACATTTTCGAGAAGGGAATATGGAAGTCTAGGCATTTACAGGGCTTATGACCTGTCATTGGCTGGTTTAAGTGGCCACTTTACACACTGTGTAACATTCACCATTCTGCCTATGTTTGAACATTCACATTTCTTCAACTCCCTAGGGAGGAAATCCAGCCAGTCTGCAAGCATTTGGACATACTCAAACATTGTTAAATTCTAAGCGTTTATTTTTCTTTTTACCGACGTTTTAAATTTTATGATACATTGTTTGACAGGCTATACTATAATTTGATGCATGTTATAGTATTATCTGCGTCCGGGCGAATTAAAAATACAATTCTGTGAAATAAATAAAAGGTTTTTATTCTTTATTCAGTTTTTTTTTTTGAGTTTTTTTTTAGTCTTTATTCAATAAAATATACACATTATTACAATATTTTTACGTTATAAAGAAAACAAAGTATTAAAACATATTTTGTCCCGATAAACTATTCAATAATAGTTGGTCATCGGGTGCTCAGACATAATTTTTAATTAATAATCAAATAAAAGAGTACAGACATAATACTGTATACGTATAAAATAATGAAAATTTATTATTTTATTTTTGATGCTTTAAAGAATATTGATAAGTAGAACCGGAATCCTGGATGGCTGTTTTTGACTCTGGCTGCTCTCAGGTAAAAATCCTGAAAAGGGATATCAAGTGGAGAAAAGTCCGCCTCGTAGTGTAGTGGTTGGCGCCTTCGCCTACTATGCTTAAAATCGCGGGTTCGTTTCCTGGGAATACTGACTTAATATATTTGTTTTCGAAGGTGGTTTTCCACCGAAGTAATTCACTGTCCCTGGACTGGCACCGGAGTCGTAAAACTGATCAATTTACCTTCCTGTAACATATGCTTGAGATTCGCAGCATTTGATTTTATAAGCCAGTGCCCTGTGCACCATGTGGTACTTATAGAGAGAAATTATGATACCAGCATAGCATTATATTACAATAAAAATGCTTAAAAAATGAAGTGACGGACAATCCCATTTAAAATCAGAAAGTGCGATACGCTGTGTTAGCTAGTAATTGTAAGGCACTCTTGAGGTGATATTTCACATGAACGGCGCCACATAAATCAGCCAAATATATGTATATTTTTTATTTTATGGTAAATTTTGTAAACTTGCGGTAAAAAAACCCTTGAGATCATTTAGTAGAACCAATAGCATTTTAAATGCTATGCCATTTTGATAACCATGCTAATGAAGCAAAATTAAAATAGCGATCATTCCCGTCACAAGTTGGTACAGTCAATGTTTCGTTGTGTTGGTAGAAATGTGTTCGTTCAGCGTATTATGTAATCCTTCATGACGGTTTATAAAACAGGGGAAAATAAACAGGAACTCTTACCCCATGCACCAAGAACCGTGGTATTATTTTCTTTGTCTGAATAAGAGACACACTTGTGATGACGTCATGACATAATACTGTGATGTGTGAGTATTATATTTAAAATGTTATAACTAAGCCACGATGGCTGTTATATATATTTAAAAGTCGTTCGGGGCATTGATATATATTAAAAAGGAATGTTTGGAAATTAAACGGTATTAGATTTTTGTGGACTGTATAGAAATTTTTTACTCACTTTTAAGTTATTCCAATTGTTTCTTTTATAAAACACTTCACTTTGCTACTGCACAGATACCGGTATCGTGTAGATGATGGTGGATTGTATATTTTAGGCTGTTTCTTCTTCGCAGCCTCAATCCTGGGGATTGGTTTGCAGCAAAGTCCTGCATCTCGTCCTCCATTGGTCTCTATTCTCTGCAGCCTTCTTCAGCGCGACATATGAGGCGCAGTTTAAATCCTCGCACATTTGCTCCAAATATTCCCATCGGGGGCGCCCTCTGTAATTTGTCCCTTCTCAATTTGGCCATTACCTCTATGATGTCATGCAGGAGACCCTCGTGGCGTATAATGTGGCCGATCTATTGGGCTCGCCTCTCTTAGATGGTTTTGATTAGGTGCCTTAGGCTATTTATGTACCACTAATTGCACTTTGTCCGAAGTATGCACATGTAGGATATGATAAGGATTTTTCAGATAAACACTTTTTACAATGTGGCTTGCTCACAGGACGATAGAACAACAACAATTTTGTTAGGTGACATTATTTTTATTATTAATTATTGTTTGTAATGTGAAAAAAGAAAGAAAAAATATATACATATAAATACATGTATATTTTGCCCGCCAAATAGTTAAATCAGCCTCTGAACTAATTGGCTAGGCTGTTCATTAAATGAATGGTCATGCCATGCGTTGAATGAACGTTTAACAAAAGTGTTATCGTCGCTTAACCCTTTAATTTATATATATATCTCTCTCTTCAATTCGTGCCTCATGTCTGAGGATGGTGATTACGCCTGATTCCAGGCATGGCTCGTCTGTAAACAGTCTCCCTCCATCTGGAACGGTCTTCTGCTCTTCTATAGGCATTCGTCGGTGATGATTCTGATAATTCAGTGACTAGGCCGCTCCATCTTGTCGATTGACGTCCACGCGACCTTGTCCCTTCGACACTTCCCAGGAGAATAGTTGTCTCCAAATTGTCAGAGTTCCCCTTGGAAATATGTCAAAAGAAATGCAGGATTATTTTCTCGCATATAGATGTTAGTAGTAATACAACAAAAATAATTGTTTTTTTTATTATTTATTTTGATACGTGAAATTGGGTTAGGTTAGGTTAAGATGAGTTGGGTTAAATTTAATCATCATCATCATTCCCTTTCCGCACCTAATGGTGCATAAGGCGCTGCATTGGTACACCAATCGCAGCGTATCTTGATCATTTTTGTTACTTAAAGAGATGATCAGTCTTATGTTTCAGGTACAAGTCCAGAGACTATGACATATTCTAGCGTAAAAAAAACATCCTTTAAATAAATATTTCATATCGACAATGTCGGGAATCGAACCTAAAACCTCTTGCATGGAAGGCAAACGAGCTAACCATTACACCACAAGGCCGACGTTTTAATAATTTGAAAAAATATATTTTTCACTTTACTCAATCATTAAATTAACTTTATAACGAATCCTTTACTTAATCAATAAGTTAAGTAAAAAAAACTAAACCCCGCCTATCCAAAAGTTTCCATAGCCGTTTTTATCACATTGAACGTTGAGTTATTTTAGTTCGGTAATTTTTAGAACACGATTTCAATTTCGCGTTATGTCTATTTAACTATGCCTCAGTGTTTGGAAGTACTTTTATAAAAATAAAAAAATTATGTCTGCTGATAAATTAAGCGTTTTCATTACAACATACATTATAACAACATATTTTTGAAAAGGGTGAATGGAATTCTAGGCATTTATAGAACTTATGAGCTGTCAATGGCAAGTTTAAGTGGTCACTCACTGTACACACTGTGTTATTTCTTCATTCCTTACGAAGTCGACATCATCTCAAACAGAACTGTATTTTTTCCGTTTGGATACAGAAATAAAATTGTTATACAAACGGTATTTTATTTCAAGTACTTGCATTAATGATTAATAATTAGTGTGAATCTTACATACGAAGCCTCATACCTATATTACGTCTTCGTTCGTGTATGAGCAATAAGTCTTGATAATCAACTTAGAACCTAATCCATCAGGCGAGGTAATAATTTGTAGCATGACATTTATATGACACGCAAAGCTCACGGTTTTGATATCACGGGTATTCAAATATTACAGGAATAATATTCTCTATAGGAATTGTTTTGTGTGGCGCTTAGATAGATAACCTGTAGGTGCCTTACTATGCACGAATTTATTCGAACAAAGGGGTTAGCGATCGTTAACACGATCGTATTTGGGTTTTGCTTTTGTGACACCGAACGAAACTCTGCTTTTTTACTATGGTTTAACGAAGGTTCGCTTACTTACCGAAGACAAAAATCTTAAAAGCGGCATATTTATTATGTATTTATTAACGGACTAAGTCCATTAAAATAAAACTGGAATCCATGTCCCGTACATACATTTTTTTTTAAAAGAAAGAAATATTTGCGTTCTTATGATTTACCCAAATATTTTATTCTGAGGGCCAATTTCAACGAGTTGTAAATAACTCACTATTAGAAAATGGAATCAAGTTGGGGTAGAGTGGGATTCGAACCACAGACCTTCGGTCTGTGAGTCCGAGACACTAGCCACATGACCACAACCCGATTACATATTTTGAAACATATTAAAAAAAAAAAAAATAGTTTTACAATGAGCAAGTTTAGTGCTACGGAAAATTGGATATAAAAAATGTTTTCTTACGCCCTGTAAAAATTAGAGCATTTAATTGTACAGTGAAATTTCTTAAAAAAGTATGAAAAAAAAGATTTCATAATATTTCATAAAAACATGTCGGGAATCGAACCCGAGACCCCATGCATGGTAGGCAAACGCGCTGACTATTATTTGATGTAGGATTTGAATTAGTATTTGAAATACATTGGGCTTTTTTTATTAACCAAATAATAACATCCATTTACAATAGATTAAAAAATACATCAATATCTAGATTTTGACCCAGGACTTCGATAGGACGAAACAAAACCTAAATATCAATCGATAAAGTGGCGCTAGTGTCGTTTCGCGAATAGTCGGGCATGTAATGGATTTTTAAATTTGAAAAAAAAGAGTCTTTAAATAGGGCACACATAAACATATTCTTATGTGTGCTCGAATAATAACAATGTACATATATTTCATTTAAAGGTTATTTAACACGTATTTTCATTGAGTCAGTGATCATGTTCACGTTGGCTTTGATCATTTATACCTTGCGCTTGACATTCGTATTCGCTTTCAACTTGTTTATATTCAACTCCCTACAAACGATTTTCGAAGGAATACCTTATGCTAAGCTCACAGGTAACGGTTAGATGATTTCTACATTGAAATACTTTCGGACGCGTCCGTTAAATACGCAATTAACCTTTCGTTTTGACCTGCACAGCAATCATGTACGAAGTCACCGTGAATCATTTTTTGTTACGTATAAAAATCTTAGTAATTGAACTTTTTTTGCTGTCTTTCTGTTTCTTATATTTAGCTCAGTTTAATCTAGCCACATGCAAGTTAGGAGCGACGAATAAATGATAATATTGTAATTATATAGTATTTCTGCAACTATTATTCAACGTTTTACCCCATTAATTACAATACCTCATTTTCTAAACATGTGTATCTAAAATCTTGCTTATTTATTTATTTATTTTATTTATTACAGTTCTCAAAAAATGAACCATAGGTACATACGACATTGGTATAAAAATCACAATTTGTTATGTTTAGATATTGTTCATCAATTATATTATGTAAACACAACATGCACAAATAAGTGAAAAAAAGGAGATATATGTATATGTTTTTTAATTGACTAGCTTAATTAAATTCTATTAATAATATTATAACAAAAAATTGTACTAACTTATTTATTTTTCTTATCATGGTTTTCATAAAGGTAACATTTATATCAATCAAGTATCAAACTCGTCGTTTGAATTGTTATTTTCTTTATTTAAAACTAATAAGAATCTCTGAAGATGTTTATATTTTATTTTTTATTTAGTCATAAAATAGTACAAACATAATACATTAATGTCCTAATATTAACTTATATCTAATTATCATTAAAATATATATAGTAATTATAAAAATTTCTAAACAGTATATGTGCACTTGAAAGCTATCACGAAAAATATTGCAGAGAATATTGCTTACGAAAGTGCTTGACATTCAAAATTCCCTAAAATATGCAAAATGTACTCAAAAAATATTTGAACATAGAAATGGTCAATAATTATATTTTTAAAAGTTTCCAATTCCCAGAGAGCTTAATATGCTCTTACAAAATGTATGACACTTGGTGCGATAAACGGAAGGTGCCTTTGACCAAAAGTCGGGCAGGTTTAGGATGTTACATAATTCATATTCTGGTAATTGCGTTATATCTCTTAATTTTTGAAATGATTCAATAAGTATTTTTTTTGTATCTCATATTCATTATTTTTATTTTATTTGAAAATTCAACAAGGAAACATAAAATACGTACAATTTGTAAGGAAGCATTGGTATCATTCTTCTCATATATCCTCAATGAAAGAACTCCACCATCTTTCATAAATTAATAAATTTGAGTAATAATAAAAATTGAGTTAAGGACTGATTTTTTTTAAAGAAAAGAAAAGAGAAAATTAGAAGATATAAGAAGTAATAAAAGAAACTAATATTAATTATCATACGTAAAAAAAATATTAGATATTCGATTTCAGAAACATTTTATTTATAATCATTTACTTTATCATAATAAATGTAAATATACATATTAAAAAAAACTATTTTGTTATAATCTTAACATTCTTGCAAGAGAGTTAAAATGTGCCATATTGTTTGTAAAAATTGGAAGGCAAAAAGTATCAACGGGAATCGTACAATGACACATTTTCAACACAAAACACTGAATCAACATTATTGTGAATATATTATTTAAAGTTCATCATATCTGCAATGTCTCCTAGTTTCTAACTTTTCAGTTTTAAAATACTCCAAGCGCTCTCCATAACATCAAAGTGTTCTGCCTTATTATTACACTTAAATGACAATGTACGAAGAGTTTTTTCTGTACAGCTTCAAATAAAGTTGTATAAATCTCATAATGAGCTGACCAAACAATACATCCAAATTCCAAATACCTACGAACAAGAGAACTATACAAACAAATTATTGATGCCACATTTTTAAATGGCTTGGATATTCTGCGTATGAGGCCCAACATTTTAAAGGTTTATTTTTAACAATATTGAAATGTTAACATATTACAACAGAGATGAAGAACATTTAAGATAAGGTAATATAGAAGTCCAGGCATCTACAGGGCTTATGACCTGTCAATGGCTGGTTTAAGTGGCCACTTTACACACTGTGTAACATTCACCATTCTGCCTATATTTGAACATCTATATTCCTTCAATTCTTTCATCTGTTGATGTTTGTGAAGTTAAAGAGCTGAAACCTTTAATTATGCAGGTGAGATTCAACGAATTGAATTATTTCACCTACATACTAGGCAACGCCTGAAAATATTATTTTTTCAATTTCTATACTTCTTCATGGACCAGGTAATTTAACTTTAACCAGCCATTGACAGGTCATAAGCCCTGTAGATGCCTGGACTTCTATATTACCTTCTCTTAAATGTTCTTAATCTCTGTTGTAATATGTTAATATAAACAGCTCCCCAGGGAGTTGAATCCAGTCCTTGTCTACAAAAATTTGGACAAACTCAAAATTTTGTTAATATTGAAATGATTGAAAAAAGTTAAACGTGAGTCGAAAGTAATTTCAATATTTTATTAATTATTTTCATAGAATTTTCCTTAGATTCCTATGTAATTGAAGGCATGTTTTCTTGTTTTGTTTTGACCATAAGACATGTATTTATGTTTATTATTTACATCTTTAGGATTACTTTTCTCTTAGAAAAAATTGAATCTGCACATGGTAAAACATAGAGTTCAAATGGCCATCTAGTTGCTTTGATTGTACTAAAAGTCTGGTCGGTACATGTAAAAGAATTCCAAACCATGTATTTCAAATGTCGGTTTTGAAATATTCCTTATGGTTTTGTGAGAGGCATAGAATTTGTTTCGATTACAAATATTATAGAGAAGCAATTTCGAAATGGCGTATAACAAAGATAGGAGTAAACTTTAGTGCAGTTCGCAACAGGTCTCATGTGAGCGAAGAAATGGCTTTAGAAAATGGTGCATCGGAGCTAGATAAAGGAATGCATTTAAATAAGCGATAAACAGATTATTGCATTCGGAATGCACTCTCTGACCCATAATCGGTTGTTTGAACTCAGGAAATAATACTAAAGCAAGTGTATGTAGTTCAAAGATTAACAATACGAACAGCTGTAGAAACATTTTTTTTCCAATTGTTCGTCAATCATTATAGATATTTTATACTTTGTGATGGAAATCGTCAACAATTTAATTAATCTGGAATTAACACATTAAATTATTGTTGATCTTGTCAAAAATTTTATGGGAATATTTTAGTACACAATATTTTTTCAGACTTTACAAATAACGACAGCTGGATTTAGGAGTAAAAAAAAAGTTCAACATATTTAAAAAATCTTGATGACTGCGTAAAAGTTAACTGAGCTTCATTTAGATAATTCTTCTTCTTCTATTGCATGCTCGCTTCTAAGTGGAGCATGTGGACATCATCTCGACGCTCGCTATAGGAGGCTGCTGCGTCCGTTCCTTTAATGTTAGTTTTTAAATCGAATCACCTTATACCTAATATTCTCCTCAAGCACTAACTCTCCAAACTCAGAAGTTTGGTGTTTTGAGCGTTGTTAATGTGCTAAGATTTGCACCCATTTTACTCGTACAAGAGTTATATGATTGGCATATCGTTTTGACCGAATAAAGACTAGATTTCTAGACAGCACGCATCATGTTGAAAGTTACTCAAGCGATCCCTATACGGGTAGTAAGCTCTTTATGTGTGCTTCTTTCCCCAGTTTAGATAATATAAATATTATAATCATTTTAATTTTTATTTTCCTTCTGTCAATATTGTTACACGTTCTATAAATGTACCCCTTTACTTTAATTAGTAAACACAATTTTTATTTTATTTTACTTTTGGCGGGTTTATTACCTAATTGCAATTTCTTCCAACAAACCAATAAAATAAAATATATTTTTTTAAAATTCAAGTTACAAAACATATTCAATGGAAAATAAATATAAATAGCTAAATATATCATCATCATCATCATCATCAGCCGTCTCTTGTCCAATGTTGAACATAGGCCTCCCCCTTTAGTATCCATATTTCCCTATCCTGAGCCAACCGCATCCAACCACTTCCTGCAACTCGTCTTATGTCATCAGACCACCTTGTCTGAGGCCTGCCGACACTTCTTCTACCCGTTCTGGGTCGCCATTCCAGGACTTTTTTAGTCCATCTAGAGTCTGTGATTCTGGCTATATGACCAGCCCAGCTCCATTTCTGGTTGGCAGCCCTATGGACCACATCGGTGATCTTTGTTCTCGCTCTAATCCATGTATTGGTTTTTCTGTCTCTCAACGAAATACCCAGCATTCTCCTTTCCATGGCTCTCTGTGTCACTGATAATTTGTGTAAAATTCTTCAACAAGCTAAATATATAAATAATAAAAATAGAAATAACTGGATTTGTAAATAAATTACCTTTAATATACGCAACTCTCCCAAAATATCAAACTAATAAACTTCAATCTGTTTTCAATGCACAGCAAAGGCTTATTACGGGAGTAAAAAATATCCTCACATCTCACAACATTTTTGAGATTTGCAGTGGTTGAAAAGCCCACCGATAATACAATACAAGCTTTGCTGGACAATATTCAAATCCCTTCATGAAATGGCTCTAAAATACCTATCGGATCTTTGTTTAAGGGAAATTACATGTCAAAGAAAATCTACTCTTAGGTCAGCAGGATTCAGGAAGAGGAAAACTTGTCGAAATCCGGCGCTCCCCTAACACTAGATTTGGAGATCGTGCTTTTGCCTTTGCCGGCCCCACTGCCTGGAACCGATTGCCTTCAAACTTACGAATCATTGACAGTCCCAGTCAGTTTAGATCCCAACTAAAATTCCACTTCTTTAGACTATCATACCCTCAATTTTAAATCTGAAAATAAAATATGTCATTTTAGTTAAGTTAGAATGTAAGTTTAGGTATACAATTGTAAAGCGCCCTTGAGGTGATTTTGCACAAAAATGGCGCTATATAAATCAGCCGAATATTATTTTTATTACTTTTACTCAATGGGAAAAATGACAAAAAAAGGAAAGAGGAAAGGAGGAGAGAATAAGGAAGAGAAAGTAGACATTTCCACATTGATACTTTGTTTGTAAAGCGGTTTAACCAAAACCTACACTAAAAAAACAGTTTTAATCGTTGTTTACTGATTTAATAAATATAAGTATTTAATCATAACTAAAGGTTAGTTAACAAAGATATTAAATTAACATTAACTTTGTAAATTGACGCGAACGTATTAAATTTAGCTTCTCGTGATTCCAGTTGTGCCTGAAATTAAGATGCTTATCTAACTCTGGTGAAAGCTCAAACATGATATTCGGAGTACCTTAATAATACAAAATATGATTACGGCCGTGTAATGTGTCCTAGCTTACGACGTCTGTCGTTACAAGGAAGTTCATAGCATCTCATAACGACAACGTTACAGCGCTTGATCGTCCTAGCGAGGAATGAAACTTTAAACTATCGCTAAAACTTACTGTTACGTAGACCCCAAAAGTTTAAAATGCATACCCAGAATTCTACGTACATATATGTTTTCTGATATTTTTAAATTTTCGTATTTTCTTTATCTAAAAGAACTTAAAGTTAGTACAGTTATAAAGAAAACAACAAAATAATTGTTTTCCATCCCTGTTTGTTAATCTTAATGATTCCCTAAAGGATGAAATCCAGTCTGTGGTCTAAAACCAACTGGTCCAAGAAGAAGTTTAAAAATTAGAAAATTGTTTGTTGAAATATACAAATATAAAACGCGCACTCTTCATACCCTTTTTATAAAAAAATATAGAGTTTTAATCTAATGCACAAAAATTCATAATTATCATATACTGATTTTCTGTCGCACGAAGACAATCAGTTTTACGCTTCAGGTGCCAGTCTTTGCCGCCTTTCTAAACAATATTTCATGTCGACCTTTCCGGAGTCGGGGCCTCAAGCATAGTAGACGAACGCGCCAACCATTGCACTTCGAGACAGACGTATTTCCACTCGATTTTTACCTTAGAGTAGCCATCGAGTCACAAGCTCTCATCCAGGGTTCTGGCTTGATTTAACTCACATAACTGTATTTTTAATCCTCCCTACCAGAGTAAAAATACCAAGAACTCATCCAATTATATATGTAAGTATCTTGTATAAATGATACTACTGCCTTAGAAACAATACGTTCTACTTACATTGGTTTCTCAATGTTTTAAATCAATTTGATTAGAAATATTTTATATTATATTATGTATTGACATTTTAAAAACTGTTACGATATAACTTTACTGCTGTACATTTTATAGCCTATTGTTATAATGTTACAGCGTTACAACATAATGTTATATGTATGTACATTCAAATTAATGAATGTCAAATTTATGATTTGTATCATAACGTAATATTGGTGCAACGTAACTATTCTTTATTGACTGTTGAGTCATTTTAATATATTGTAATTGAAAACATGAATTAAATTGGAGTGGACTTAATGTAAATCGTCCTTAAAATTACTCAAAACTTAAAATACACTAGGCTCCGATTGAAATGGGAAATTGACAATCTTCAATTTACTGTCTATAAAATAAAAGCTGATTTTCTGCAAGAAAAATGAAATATTCTTTAATTACAGGTTACTAATAAATGCTTAATTTTTGTATACAAATATGCACATTTTTGTATAGAAAATTTAATTTCACTTTATAGACAGTTTAAGATAACTCTGTCAACTTCACATTTTAATCGCATGCTGGTCATGTGTATATTGGAGTACATAAATATTCTTAAATTTTGTAATTTCTCATTTTATTATGGTTTAATTGTTTTACGTTTCTTAAATTTCATTACACTAGTAATTACCTAGTAATTCTATGATATCTGCGGATTTTTTCAAACGGGAGTTTACGTTAAGCGAAGTTATAAATCTGTTGTGACAGATCGAAGTTTCAGTTTCGGCCAATTTCGGCCGATAAAACGAGTTTGCAAAAATTGCCTCTAACTTCGGTACAACCGAAACCTGCGGTCGGGATGTGTGGGATTACGTTCGGCTGTACTCGGCCGGGTGACATGTGACCTTTACTTTGTTTCGGCTTTCGGCCAGTGAGTTTTGATAATTGTCACGTTAAATTGATGACTTTTATTTCATTGTGTATTTTAAAGAACACTTATTCTAATGAACTATCAAAGTTTAACAATAAAAACGCCAAATTTTCGGCGTTTTGAGGTGACTTTTAACTTATTTAAATAAATTTCCGTTTCGCCCGAAACTAGGACGGAAGCCGAAATTCGGTTTCGGCTAAAAATCTAAATTTGGTTAGTCACTATCGGCCTGTAAAATGATGGCATAATATGTAAGTGAATATCTCAGAGGTTTTCACTTCCTATTATTTTTTTTTTCCGTATATTTTTCAGAAGTTCGTATTGTGTTCATGTTCAAGTTCAAGAAAACATTAGTAAAAAAAATATATGTTACATGTTACACAAAAAATCCTCAAGTTATGAAGAAAAAAATGTTGATTTTCGTTTTAGGCTTGGACAAGCGTTGCTCTAAATACTTATTTGGTTTAAATTGTGCCATTAAAAATTTCACGGTGCATGATTTATTACGTAGCCATATAAAAAAAAATGATAAGCGAATAGTTTTGATATTCTAAGGAGTTTTAAACGGTGCACAACTAGTTCTTGATTATGCCAAATGAATAATCAGTTTATTGACTAATATAACACGAATTAATAAAAAGGTACGGATCCTTAACGTTCAGATGGTTAAATTTTGTATTTTTAGTATCAACTTTTTAAACGTTATTAATATTCCCTGGCGGTTTTTCCTATTATCTTTGTATCCATCCATATTATTATATTGAATTTAAGTCGATCTTTTCCGAACTAGCAGTTAGTGGACTGGATAGTAAATTCAGACTTCGGCTTAAACATTTTACATGGTCGTTTTTTTCTAGGTCTTAATGAAAGAATGCGAATTCTTGCCTTTTTGCGGAGACGCGGCCTTGAATATTTCAGCAAGGATCTGGTAGTGTCGCAATTCGCCGCCATTTTGCGGAAGTTTTGGACGTCCCTAGAATGATATTAAATTACAGGGCGGCATGTTAGCTATTATAAAAAAAAATAAACGCTATTCACCAGTATCTTAGTTTTTTTTAATTTTTTTAAATTGATGATCCCGGGTGACTTTTGCTTTTTAAAATCACATTTTGTGTTAGGTTAACCCGCGTTAAGTAAAATATATGAATAATGTTTTCATAACTCTAAAATACACGTAATCAAAAAAAAAAAAGAATTTGTTAAAAATCACTATATATTTTTTATATTCCTGTCACTGCCACGGTTCCTCCGTCAAGGCATAAAATAAAAATTGACATTTAATATTATTTACTTTATACAAAAATAACAAGTAAGAACCATTTTAGTATTTGTTCAGCGCTTATTTTTGTTTTTGTTTATTAGTGTCTAGGTTACCTATATCTTAAACGATTATGTTTAATCACTCAACATTTTTAGCAAAAGACTGTTATTTAGATATTTTGAAACCGGTCAGCAAGTAAACAAAACATATTAAGTGATTTTAAAGAAAGTTGATAATCATTTATACTTTAACGTGGAAAATCACAAAGTTGCGCTTCAAATATAATATATAAAAAAAAAAAAACAAATCGCTATTTTATTCGCGTAAATACGATAAACTTATTTCAACACGTTGTTTTTAATTATTTTCTATTTATATCTGGGTTATCAGAGTAGTGCCTTTATACACCATAGGGTGTGGATAAGGAAATGGTGATGATGAATAAATCACAACTTTACATTTTAACATAAGACGGATCTGATCATAATATCAGAGTATATCGAATGATCCTACAATTGAAGTATTAAAACAGTGCCCTATGCGCTACTGGGTGCCAAAAATGGGCCAGTTAAATATTGGCCGACACATGAAAGTTTATATTAATGTTTTTGATAGCAATTAATGTCGATTCGTGCAATTATGTGCAAATCGGGCAATTATTTTAGCGTGTAAAGCATACCGTAGTTGTTATACCCAAATATACGTACTCGTAGTTGCCTTTAACATTTACAAGTACCAAATTACCTAAAGCTGGTCGACTGTTAGGCTCCTATCCCCCCTTTATAAAGCCCGCCTTGACAAATAATTACACACTTTTGGGTAATTATGCCCGGCTAGTGTAGGTCCAAGACGCCGCGCCAGTTGTAATAGGTTTGGTTCTAATTGTTGGCTACATTTTGAGCCAGCAAAAGTTACTCTGGAATATTCGTAGACGTACATAATTATGTTTATAAAAGTGCCTTTAAATTATTCGTAAATATTGTATTCAAAAGCCAAGCTACGCAAGGTTGAAATTGTGTGCTTAATTTTATCATGTAAATTAAGTTTTTTTTAATCTTATGCGCACAATATCATATTTTTATATTACGTATCCATATTGTACAATTTGTGCATGCAGTGAAAATGTACAAATAGTAACTCTTAAGCGACCATATGAATTACTCGTACGCAGGTAGACAAAAATATCACGAAAGGAGTTCTGCGTTGGTTTGGACGGCGAAAGAACGGCTGAAAATGTTTACGGTGTGAATGTTGATGTATGCAAGAAACGAGGAAGACTAATAGAGACTTGGAATGACCAAATCCAACAAACACATAAATGTGGACTTGTCAAAGTCAGAATAAACAGCCCGCGTGCACGAGAAGATCTATGAATGTAGAGGAAACGAGGTGTATATGCAAAGATATACGGCGTGATGGTTTGTTTGTTTTTTACAGACAATATTTGAAAATTAGTTGTGATTTTTTAAATACATTTAAACGCTCTCAGCCATAATTTAATATGTGTTCTGAATTGGCTCGTGAATATAATAATTACTACCAGATTCGTAAATACAAAATAGCACTGCCTATGGGTTCGTATCTCGGACCTATGATACGTGAGCCCAGAACCCAGTTCTTAGAATGCTTTAGGAATATTATGAACTTTTATATTTTATTTAGTAAGAACCTACCTAATTTTCTTTTTACAACTCCGCAATGAAAATAAAACAATATTTATAAGTCTTTTAATCTTTGCTTAAATTTAATTATGTTTAGATTTCCATTATTTGTGAAACTTTAGCTACAAGAATGAACAAATATTCTTTGTTTGTTCTTTGAATATTTGAGAATTAAATCTCATTATGTCACCAATGTCGTCTTTAGACCTATAAATTGGCTCATTACACGAGCCCTTAAATAAAGAAATGTTCCTTTAATTTAATCTTGATATTATTCCATTCGTTTCATTTTTTCTTCCTCTACTGTCCCGAATTGTACGAAAAACTAGATTAATATGATCTTGTTTGCACTAATTACGTTTTTGACCTCGCTTCGCTTTCTTTCTTGGTGAGAATATTTTCTTTAACTTGATAATTTTGAATTTGTTTTATTATAATCGCTTGAATTTAGTAAACTTCTGACTCAATCCACTTACTCGAGGTTTTCGATCCATGTTTATGCAATATTATACAAAGTTACTACAATTAAATAAAATAAGGTTTAAAGAAACATTCTTATGAGGAGATTTCTCTGTCCTTTTAAATCCTGATTTTGCGGAAGGTTTTATCACAGGTCAATTTTTAAAATAGCGTAGTGTTTCAGATTTTTTTTTTACATTTTACGTTAGGTTTTTATAGCTCAATTTCCAAGAATCCGCATTATTTAGCATCACAGAAAATTTATCCAGATGAATTTTATACAATTGGAGGGCAAATCTTATAAAAAAAAAGGAAATGTACTAGTCATAGGGACGAAAATAAATACTTAGCTAACAAGACATGAAATATTAATATTTTTTAGTGATATTTTGACAACCTTCGCAGTTAAAAATCAGCCAAAATTTAATTTTTCGGTTTCCGAATTTGACTTTCAGATTTAAAAAATTTTTTTTGTCAAAATAACTCTAATGATTACACGATTTTCCTGTTTTTCGCAGAACGTCGAATCGTTGTTTGAGAAGTATCTTAATTTTACGTTTTTTTCTAATCTGGATAGTTATTGAAATCGACGTGTCTAACAGTTACATTAGGTCACATATTAAAAATCTAGCATTGGCTCTGATTATAATTGCCGTTTATATAAACAAACGTATTAAAAATAATTGAATTATGCATGCGTAGGCTTTCGAACTCGTTACAAAAAATGATTGAAAACGTCCGATATAAGGAGCGGGTTCACGGTAATAAATTGTGTCAAAACGGAATGCCAATTTTAAGTACTGTTTTTATAAATCCAATCAAAGACCATTATGTTGTTTGAATCTCCGGCTTACTAATACTGGAGATTGCGGAACTAAGGCTAAACTAGAATCGAACAGACTTTTAATGTTTACGATTTCGGTGATTACTACATGAATATAAATTAAAAATTATCTGAAATTGTATATCGGTTCTGCTGCCCATCGCGAAACAGGTGCTAGAAAAAACTCTTTTTGCTTACTTACAATTCGGATCGATAGCTATTAAATGCTATCTGAAAGTCATTAAATTATCGAATCTACTTCTGGAACATTCTACTCGTAGAAGACTACGCCCCTTTTATCATCTCTAACTGCTGCTTCTCGAGTGTATACCGGTTTCGGGATCATTCTCGCTACTGTGATTAAATTATCAATTCCTGTATTCTCTCTATTTTATGCTAAGCATTCATAAAACTTTTATGACTTTTATTGGGTCTCTACTTGTGGAATTTGATATACGCGACACCCGCTACGGGGAGATTGAAAAAGCTCGTAATTATCGCTACTCGTAAAATTCTTCATCATTATGTTTCTCCGATATTTAATGGATTGTAAATCTCTCCTCTAAATGGGTTCCTCCGTGATATCAAACTGGAAGAACCGAGTCATGTTTTAATTCAACATAGATTGGATCAAAGTTTACATGCTCAGGTACATTATGAAAAGTCAATCGTAACAGTTAATGTGCTTTTCAGGTTGTGAGATAAACTATTTATCTAGTATGATTGAATTTATACGACCGTGTAAATCGTTTGTTTCAGATTTTACATCATATATTATGTCAGCTTTACGAAGCAGGTTGCATAGTAAATTATTGATGCGAAACCTACGGCTTATGCGCACATAAATATAATATTAAACCCGATCGTGAAAGCGGCGTTATTATGTATAAAATATTTGCTACAAAGATTTAAAAAATATCAATATGATTTTTGGCACTACATTGCGTTTTTATCTCTCCTAAAATCCAGTTTAATTGCGTTGTTTGGACCCTGAAACTAACGGATGCGACATACAACAATGTCAACAAACGTGCTGTATCTCGTCAAATTTATGCTTTACATGCATTGCAAGACGAGTATGGTAAACATAGACAAACCGCCAATTATGTTATCCTGATATATTGCTTTCGTTTTAGACTGAATATCATACATAATAATGAACACTGGGGTTTATATGGACTACGGAAATATGCGTTTCTTGTAGATAGGCTCTGTTGTTTCCTCAATACCTTCCCTAGTTATTAAAATAACTTTTATGTCGTAATAAGTTTTGAGTAAACTGGATAAACAACCTTGCATTATTTATTACTCGTAAGATTTATTGATTAACCACCTAGCAGGAACATGGAAAATGATTGACCGCTGTTAACAATTTTCTAAATAGATTTTACCGCAAGCTACACAGTTTCGATCTAAATATTATAATCGAACGATGGGTGTGTAGATCGTTCGGTTGCAGTTGATGGATGCATAATGGCGCATCCTTATCTTCGCAATTACCTGTTGCGGATCAGGCGAGCAGAACAGCACAGGAGGTCGATGATCATTTTTCATTTTTACAGATAACAAGCGTGACACCGAGGATTCCGCTCGCTCCAGATTCATATATCACTCGGAAATTCAGCGCTTCTGGCATTATATGCTAGGAATCTTTATAGTACGTGATTATTCTTTGTCAACAATAAACGGGAGACTAATGAATGCTCTAGTTTTGCTATCCCTGGAGACTTTTTTGCCCTAAGACTCTTATTTATTCATACGGTCGCTACGGTTACAAATTGTGGGATCGTTTGAGAACCATCAGTGAAAAATATCTTTCCGTCGCCAAACTAACGCGGGTCGCATGTATGTAAATCCTTCGTGCCGGGAACGTGCCTTAAATCAATGCAAACTCGACCATGTTTCCTTATATTGGCAGTGTCAATCCTGACGTTACCCAATAAATAATAGAATAACAACCTACAGATGAGTCCAGACATTCGGACAAGCAAAAATCTTACTGCGGAAATAAATAGGAAGTAATTGAATACAATGTCAGGAACGCGATGTTACGGCTACTTTTAAGTGTGGTTTTCCGATCGAAAGATTATGAGTTTTCACGATTGAGTAATTTCTTCCACTCGAGTGCAGACTGCGTTCAGTTTGTCGCACAAAGTGCTTTATTTTCTCATAATTCCTAGCATACACATTTCATTGTCCTCCCGAGATAGCGTTTTGTTGTTACTCGTTACGCTCGGTTAACCACTGAGAAAAAATATGATGTTCCACCGTTGCAAGATTGTCGCGGAACACATAATTATGTGTAATCAGCAAAATGTCCTCATTATTTACTATTAAATTCTGGAATGCCGATAAGTTTCTCATACGTGGTACGTATTTTTTCAACGGTCCAAGAGTCTCGGCCAATTTACCAGATCACGTTAATCATACCCTACAATTTATCTGAACATGCAACTGTCGGAAATATGTTCTCAGCAATTACCGTCATAATAATCTATTTTTACTGAAAATTGTTATTCAAATTTATCGAAACAATCAATCTAAAATGGAGATATTGCCCCTTCTTTCTTATTGCAATACACGTAAGAATTATACTTTGAAAAAATTAAAATTAAAATTGCTTCGGATAAGTGGTATAATAATTATTTTCCACACTTGATAGTTAAAAATTAAGTCTGGGAACCATCTCACAATAGATAATTACGAACATTACTCCGAAAAGACTCGACTCTAATAATTTTCAATTCATTTTTCGCAAACCGAAATCACCTCAGGGTGTTCCCACGCATGCGTGCATCTAAATTAATAGGTTCATATTTCATACTTAATTTGCTCCAAGGGACCCAATCAGGACCGTCATAAGTTGCAGACCAACATGTCACAAACATGCGTCAAGTCAATACACCTTACAATTTTGTCTGATTATCTCATAGACTGGAGCCACGTCTCTAGTGACCAATTCGCCAAAATAAATAGATGGTCTTCACCGTAAGTGATATCATCAGAACATGCCCTGAGTTATTCTCTAAAAGTTTAAATTTAGTTCAAAGAAAACCGCTTTTAGTTGAATATTACGAGAAATTCAAGGCACGTAAATTTTAGATGGCTTTTTAAAACTGTTGCCTCAGTGCTGTTTCAGTGTTTGCATACCAATTGAGAGTAGATTAAGATGCTCCCAATTTTTCTTCAATTTTATTGAAATTAATGCGAATGTTTAAAACATTTTACTAATGAAACTAAAAGACAAATCGTCATGTATTTACTCATTTGAAAAATATTATTTGGAAAAGCGTCACTTACGGACAATATAGTGGAGCATAATTTATAACTCGATTATTATCATTTCCATCGCCGAATAATTAATACGAATAATCAATACATATTCAAATATACACGTTTCCGGGTTGAATTCAAGTATATTCAAGTATTGTCAGGAAAATTATTAAATAAATTGCTTCCAATTGTTACGTATAAAAAAGCAAAATTCATAGACAGTAGAGACAAAAAATGCATAAATATTTAAACATTCAGAGTTGGTATTGTAACCACGTATTTCAACAAAAGATTTTTAATAGTTTTTAAGCATGTTTCGTGCCCTATTAATTGATTTAAAAACATCATCCAACCCTAATTTTTTATGAAAATTAAAAATCAATTATTCGTGAAATGTTACAAACCTTTCAACTTTTGTTTAAATTACGCCATACTTTGTGTTCCAACATACCTATATGATGATATTTGTTAAGTTCCCGTCTGGTTGATCTGTTAACTCACTCTGAATTCTCGAGTGGTTAAGACTGGGAGACTACTGTCTGTATTATGTATAGTCTCTAGTTATAACTCCATCAATCCTTCACAATTAATTTGCTGTCACGTCACTGAAATTGAATTAGACGTATCGTTCTGAATACCCGCGTCCCGCATGTATCTTCATTTCTCTCCATCTTTGGATAAATAGATTTTGTTTTTTTGTCGATTTTTTTAGTTGGAAAAGAATCGGTTTTTATTTTTTTTTTTAATGTTTTAATAGACCTACGTACTGCGTATTCTAACGAGCGCCAACGTTCCGTTACATGTTTATAGTTCAAATAAGCGTTGAGTTTATTTGTCGGGGTAGCGTTTTCATCCTTTAAACTGTCACGAAACCCTGGGGTTTGGTGATCTATCACAATTACGATTAATGAAATATATTCGAACCTTTTACTTTCTGTCACCCGGATAACATGACCCGTGAACTGGCTGCTTTCTCGGTCCATTCGATTCTCGGTGTCAGGGCCTAGGGGTAAGATTTTTAGAGTGTGAGAATTCACCTTTTCGAAGGATTATCGCTTTAAAATTAGGGAGACGATTTATCTATTTTTGCTTCGTCATAATAACGGTAAATATATAACAAGAGAACCCGAGTACCTAGCACAAGATGCGGATAGGTATAAAATCTTTATTTATAATTTAATCGAATAATTTTGTTATATTTTAATTAAAAATGCACATGTCAGGCTTACGAAATGGATCCAGAAAATTTGTATCGTTAATTTACAGTAGTATAAGGTTATAGTACTCTACTCCGACTGAATTACATCACGTAGTTCCTTACAAAGTTAGTTTACCGCAGCCGAGACTTGACCTCTCCATCCGAGATGAAGCGCGGGTAAAGTCATCACGCATCCTGCTCTCCTGGTACCCGGTGCCCGGTATTAGAACAATGTATTAGAAGTTCCGGGCTAAGGCGTTCCAATTAGATCTTGGTACAGTTTGCGGCTCGTTTTCTGTTCCTCGTTTCAATATTTGCATTCAGTAAATGCCGCTAAAATGTCAATGGGCGCGAGCGGTGGTAGTTTGATAGGTAAGTTCCGTACAAACCGATCATACATTGTTTTATTCGTATTGATTCATCGAACTCGAATGCAAACACACCTTCCGGTGGTACCTGAGTTAATTTTCTCCGCTGACATTTATATCAAAGCGCTATCGTCGTGGACCACGTCTTTGTGGGAGGGTACAGCGCGGCCGCGATATTGATTTCTCTTCCTCGCGGATCTGGTATACGCCGTTTACGACAATGACAGCTTTCTAACAAATAGTCGGGCATTAACATAATGTGTTAAACGTGTGTTATACGTCTCGAATTAAAGTTGTACCAGTCTCGTAACAAAAGATAATGGAATCGCGTCAAAAGAGAAGTGTGATGCAAATAATGAATCGGACGAATCCACCCACGCTATTAATATAAAATGTCGAGTGAGTTGGAAGTGTGTATCTATTGTTGTAATTTCTTCGTAGAAAAATTTATTATCTCGAGAGATCAGGCGCGTGAAATGTCGTGTCTGCTCACGCCACAAAAAGTGACATTAACAAATTTACAATGAGAACGTCACATTGCGGTGAAGAGTATGCCCGTTGCGAAACCACGCTTGGAAGACAAATTATTACACGTTTTATATCTCTTATGAACTATTGGTGTATAATATGTGTATGTGATCATTCTTTAAATTATACAATCACGTGTTTCTGAAACCTGTAAACGTTAGATTACTTATGTCATGTATCATTTACTAAAGCTGATTTTCCTTTTTCCAGGTAAATTACATCTTCACTCATCCACTCAACTGGTTCACGAAGATTGCGATTGTAAAATTGGTAATGTACCTATGTCTTATTTACTGTCCTAGGAAATATTGCGCATTTAATTATTTAATTTATTTTGTGTTTTTTGTATTTGCGATTCTGTAAGTAATTTTATGCTCGAGGCTTAGAATAAAGAAAAAGGTAGACTCGAAGGCGCAACGCGCAACGCGCAACCAGGCTCCGATAGCTCTCGCCGTCAGAACGTAATGATCGTAATTTATGCAAAAACATACTTGTCCCTTCGTATCAGGATACCAGTAGTTCGAAAGGGGTATTTATTCTACCCAGTCCGCTTTAGTTTCGCCCGGAAGCCATTCGGTTTATAAATAAAATGTCGTAATATCTAACTGTTCGCATTGCACGCGAGCGTAATAAATTAAATTGTTTCGGGCCTAGCTAGCAATAACTCGGAGTTAGCGAAGATGCCTACAATAATATATGTAGGTTAATAAAATGTGACTCCTTGCTTGTAAAAACATTTGTTTTAGCAGAAACCATGAAATATTCGTGAGTCACGACCGGAATTCGCGAGGATATTATCGAGCTTCGAACATTAAACAAGTACTCGAGGAATTGATGAAAACACCGCTCGTTTCCAATAATCGAACCAACTTCAATTTTCGATTGAGTCGTGAAGTAAGACGGTTATCTCTGCAGCGCGAGATTTATTGCACTTGTCTTTAGGTATACCAGTTACAAGTCCGCAACTATAAGGTGCGCATTATTTGTAGCGTTAATTTCCATGAAAATGACAAGAAACGAGGGAATGATGACGGTACTCAAACTCTGTAAAATAATATCGATGTAAAACATCTCGTCACAGACGCTTTCGCTCGCTAGTCTCGCCACAGTCTCCGAACGTGTGACTTTTGTTTTCGGAATAAATTATAAACACATCATTCGCCCTCTAATTAATAGAATTTATTGTCACCAGCGATTAAAGTGTAATTCCTAAAGCGCCTAATCTTAGTCCATTATCGAAAAGTCCTTTTTAGTGCCCGCCATTTCTGTCATGATTTGACCATTAGTCAGGAAGAACGCAACCGTTTTTTCTACATCCGAGATAAAGTAAATATATATATTTCAAAACCCGCTCACCGTTTTGGTGCGAACTGTCCTATTGATTTCAGTGCCATAAATTCCGGGTAATATAGATAAAATTAAAATATGGATCGTAAAAGTTAATAATGATAAATTTATTTGCAATTTCGTTTTGAAGATAATAGTTTTATTGACGAACACACTTTTGGCTCTTTGTACTTTATGGTGAACATTTAAAGATACGTATCTTTGAAAGGTTTATGTATCATAGTAGAGTAATATCGTTAAAAAATATTTTTTTTTTGTGCATTGCATATTTTGTGTAGATATTTCCTAATATTCAACTTGTATGTTTTAAAATCCTACCTAGCGCCTTACATATTTGTTACTTTACACCTAATAGTTGGGCATAATTTATTTATTTTATTTATGTTTATACAATTCGAATTTGTATAACACGCGGAAAAAATCAAAGACGACTTTACCATTAACTCAAACATATTAATGTGGTTTTGAAAATATACAAAATCAATTAACGGCTACTTACAAAAGACAGCAACATTTTCAAAAAGTTATTTTCAAAAATCAAAACATTTTTTAAAATGAAACGTATACTACGTTATCTTTTTACCGTGTTCGTTTTTATTTATTAACATTTTATACCTCGGCACATGACGTAATCAAATTCAAATTCATACAAAACGCTTTCGTGTATTGCCAAATTAGAATGCCTTCTTAATTCCAATTATTAATGAAACAAAAGATTGTCATTTTATTGAACTCGGAATATGATAATGTTACCAAAATTATTTAATTTCATTTATTGAATGCCGGGAAGATATCTTGAATAATTTATGTAAATGAGTCGCAAAAGTCTAGCTTCGGCCGGTAAAATAACATACAGCTTCTCATAATAATAATCGATTGTTTATGCCGCTCATAAATCATGTTTTTTTCATATGTTTGCACAGACATTTTTTCAGACTGGATAATATTTCTTTACAATAATTAAGGCCGAATCTCTAACACTATCTTATTTGATGACTGCTCGTAGGTGGTATTCATTTAAAATCTATTTCTATCGATGTTATCTGAAGGTTTATTCGACAGTGTTTTTAATTCGTTTTACCACTTTTTCTAGTCCTGTTTCCCCAGAGCTTTATTTTCCTAGGTAAATAAAACCAGCCGCTTTAATTCACCACTTAGACAACATTTACATTTACTCTCATAATATGTTCTTTATTCTCGAAAAATGCTTTAATCAATATTTTTTACTAAGCACGCTCATTTAGAGTATGTTAAACAATTCATTAGTCATATCATATGAAACCAGAATCATTATGTAAATAAACTTTAAATCGATTTTAATAAACTTCCCAAATAAATCATGTTTTGTAAATTATGATCAATTTATTCAAATTTACATTCGAAATCCAATTTTAATGTTTTCCCGTGAGCCTATTCGTTCGAACCTTTCTTAATGCGTTTTTTAACAACAAAAAAACATCCCTAATAGCGCGCGCGTCCTAAATCCCTTGCATTATAGCAGATACAAAAAAAACATTTATCAAGCCAGCCACCTACTTACCGTTTTGGCATATGCACTGAACCCTTACTAATACAATACGACACTATCTATCCTGCTTGCACTAATTCATAATTCCGTTTATAAATAAAAAAAACACTCATACTACCTTTCTAATAGCTTCGTCTTTATAATTATGGGTTTTTAATATGTTTCACATTTGAAAATTTCCAACGGTATTTTGACAATGGAATTTATGTATTTTTTTTACTAGCCATCCCTTCGCGGTACGAATTTAATTAAAATATTTTACGAAAGTTTTGACAGTTCTATCAAAACATAATATATTTTGGTACGAACGTCAGTTTTTATGCATTAAAGATAATTTTATGTTCATATTCAAATTTGATCCATCTCTTTATTTGTTTTTCTAATTATTTGTAACATTCCATTGGTAAACAGAAGGACGGAGTCAGGGGATAAGGTACATTTGTGATTGGACAGTCTGATTGATGGCTCTTGTGTCCGTACTAAATGCCAGGGAAACACGTTGCAAAGAGATTGATTTATGCCTACACAACGTAGATTGCAATAATTACATTTAGAGTACTACCACACACCGAGAGTAAACACTTGTTTACTAGTACTAAGTATGTTTAAAATATCACAAAGGCAATAAATTATGATGCCTTGATGATTCATTTAATGTTTTACCCATAAACGAATTGAAACATGTAACGATTATTTATTTACTTAGTGTTTTCTAACCATGTAGTACACCTAGTTTGCAAAAATAATGGCAAAAAGACGAATAAATATGTAGGCAATGACGACAGTTAAAATCATTTAAGCAAACGTTGAGAATATTCTAATTGTCTTTGAATCGAAAAATAATTTTATATCCGAGGGTTTAATCTCTATCAATTTTCCTCGATAGGTAGTACAAATTATTATTTGAATTGATTGAAGAAAGTATTTTTGTACATCCAAATGATTTGTACAATTGTACAATTCTGTATGCGAGAGGTTAACTACTGTAACTGCAAATATGATAAATTGAGATATTCATGAATTTATTGTCATATAAAATTAATTCAGAGTATTTCAAAATTAAACAGCAAAGTAATTTTATTCAGGAAATAACAAACTATATTTTATGATTTTTTGTAAAAAAATAAGTTGGCATATTTATAGGTATACTGTTCTGTGTATCAAAAAATAGTTTTTTTTCTTCCTTTTCTTAAATCTCGTTCGTCCTTGCCGTTTTTTTGAACTTCGTGAATTTATGTATGTAGTACATTCCAGCCTATCTTGTTTTTTGTCATATTTAATTCCGCGTATCGTTCATTATTTTTGTGTAAGCGTCTCTAATTGCTAAAGTTCAGATATATAAGATTGTTTTGTCTTTTAATATATTTCTACATACTGTTCCACTGTTGAATTTAAATATAGTCAGTCCGTATGTCAGTTTTAAATTATTATTTTTTTTTCTTTTTTTTTTCTTTTATTCAGGAAACATACAGTACAGTTACATAGTTTTATATTTTACACAGTTAGACTCTAATAGACCAATGAAGTTTCCATATTATATATTGATTATATGTAAGGTTATCAATGAAAGTACAAAAAAGAGAAGGAAAAAAACATATGTGGAAGTTTTTTAAAAATTAAAATTATAATAAAAAAAGTCATTTAAAAGTTAATAGTTAGTATTTACAAATGGAAATAATTTTTTGAAAGTAATTAAAAGGTAAAAATTAAAATAAAGAATGAAAAACATGCTCAGATGTAAAAAAATAACATTTTTAATTTTGTTGGCGTTTGCTAATAAAACACTGCAATTTATGAAACATAAAATGTTATTTAATACATTAATTGGGACTAGACCTTGGAGCAACGAAAAGACTAGATAAATAAAATTATAGCATATTTGAAATATGGCTTTGTATTCAATTTTAAATAAAATATTCATTCCTAAGACAGTAAGTTCGTTTACAACATGGCCTCGTAATGTAACTTCTGGCGAAATATTAGGTAGCGTTCCGACCCTTTGTTATTGAGAATTTCCAGTTGCATGTTTTTAAACTTTGTTTTGAACTTTTGGAATTGTGGTATTTTAAAAAGGTATTTGCGGTTATGGCGTTCTCACAAGCTGTCGATCGAAGTCTGAAGTCGGTATCCGGATGGCAGAAAGGTAACGGAGGCCTCGCATCATTACAATGTTTTAGTTTGCGCTTGGTCGCGGTCGCCGCGCGTGTGACCAATTCGTAAACACACCGCTCTCCTCCCTAATACCTACCGTGGAAATATTATGGTGCTTTTATCACTTAGTTCAAAGCTAATATTGGGTTGAAGAAATTTTCTTGCCGATTGAAATTTACGCGTAATATCATGAATTGAGCGGATCGAGCTTTTCAATAACAACTTATCGAACAAAATTAAATCAATGGAAATACGGTATAATTTACGTATCAGTGTACTTAACTTTGGTTAACTTTGTTATAATTTAATGACTTAAATCGACGGCTTTCTGCCAGAAATTCTTAAGTAAAATTAAGATCTATAAACAACGTGTTTTTCAACATACTGACTTCTTTACTGGAGAGAGCATGATGAAATATATTGATTGTGACTTCTAACTCAGTTTTGACGCGATGAAATAGGCCCAAAAAAAATTATTTTAGCCAAATCATGTTTTTTAGCGTGTCTTGCTAAAATAATTATACTATCTGTTTCACTATATCGTCGAATCTCTTAGCTTTTCCCAAAGACGCATTGCACACATTGGTAAACAATACACACGGTACGATAAAATAACACGGGGTAGATTGATATTCATATATTGATTGTGACTTCTTACCAGTTTTGGGGCGACGAAATATGCATAGAAAATATAATTCTAGCCTAATTATTTTTTTAGCTTGTCTTCCTAAAATAATTATACTGTCTTATTTCACCATATCGTCAAATCTCTTAGATATTTTCAAAGACGCATTACACATATTGGTAAACAATCCACAAGGTTCGATAAAATAACACAGGGTGGATTGATATTCATTGTATTATAACTATTTTTTTGATGCCAGGCAAACTCAATATTCAGTTTACCATAAGGCCGACTAATCTGCACTCGATTTCCATTTGCTGTATTTTTACCTAAGAATAATCGCTAATTAAATAATTACAAAATAACATAATAAATGTCTATCCACCCTAATTTTATCGTGCCGTGTGTGTTTGGACTATACGTGTGAAATGGGCCATTACCTTACATTTGTTGAACGTCTGAAACGTGTATACTGATTTATTTGTACCTGGTAACGTACAAATATTAAGTAGGTACAAGGTTACACGATATGTTTTCTTTTTAAAAAATATTAGCTACTTTACTTTTCAGTAATTTTTTTTTTATGTGGGTACTTTATAATTCATGTCCTCTATAATCGTGTATTTTATGTACTTGGCTGTTTTGCGGGCTTTGACACATTAATAATGTGTGAAATATATAATGGTTCTTAAAACTAAAATACGAAAAATGGTAGGACGTTTAACTATTATTTGAATAAATTTAATCCGGGTTCAATCGATAAAACATGATTTTCGTGTGTGTAGAAAATAATGAAATTCAACAAGCTTACGAAAGAACCTACCGCGTTTATGTATATTATAATACACATGGGATCAAAAATTTAAAATACCTCGCGACCGGTATCGGCGTCAGCGTGTGTCGGGCCGTCAAAATTTTAAATCAAGTAGGTACCAAATTAATTACGGGCAAGTAGGTACCTACCTCTGTAATGGCGAGCGGCTATTGGCCTTACGATCCGCCACCCGTGTACCAATCAACGGACGCCCCCGCGGCCTCATTGCCACTGCTGAGCTGCCTGTCTTCTCAAACATGAAACGTCATCTTTACAGCGACTCGAGACAATGAGAACTTACCCCTACGCTCTTCTGATCTCCCGGTATTGACTTGAAAACAAAAATGGCACCCGCAAAAAATTCAAAAGTCGGAAAAATATTTTTAAGTGCGTTCGAATGTTTAATAACGTGCCTGTTAACCAAGTAATATAGTTTGGGTTAGTAGGCATACTAGAAAATTTTATTTGAAAACGTTATTTATTTATTTGACAATTGTAGGCTGCATAACTTTTTAACCCGTTACGTAATGCAGCCTGTAATTAATTCATAGAAAGCTGATAGCGGTTCAACTGCAGATATTTACGGAAAAAATATATCAATATTATCTGCAGCCAAATTCCATATGAGTACATTAGTAGTAAGCCGTATTCAGCAAGCTAATTGCCCTATAATAGGGTGAATTCTGGCTTGCATTCTTACGACTTCTAGGTGCGTAAAACAATGCACGAGATCTCGTTTTAGTATAATTATTGGGAACATACAAATAAAGACAAATACCCAAGCGTCAACCACAACCATAATACAAAATACTCCAATAGGGATCTGCTAAAAGTGAAGGGGTCAACACTGTTCTGGCATCGAGGCAACACTATTATGTTGGCAAGAAGGTGCATATTTTTTTGTCAGAATTGTGGGAAAGCGAAGTGTTGTCAAGTTGAAGAAAGAGTTGACCTCGCTCTTTCATGACATTGGTCGTAGGGAGTCAGAGAGGTTGATGCATGCCCCGGATTGGAGATTCTTTCTGGATGTAGAAAATAAAATATAAATATATAGAATAATAAAAAAATACAGAAGACAATCATGAAGTTTCTTGTGTATTCATTATATTTTGTATCTTTTATGTATAAATGTATATGCGCATGGGTATGTATGTGTATTTGTATGTACCTGTGTATGTATGTGTGTATGTATATATATATATGTATTTGTATATATATGTGTATGTATCAATATGTGTATACTGGTAAGTTTATATTTTATTTGTTTGTGCCTTCTTTTAACTTGTAAATTATTATTATGTATTAAAACGTAAATTCTTAGCTTGAAACGGGGTATGTACCCTTGTTAACTGGGGAAAGTGTACAAAAAAATGTGTGCAATATGATAAAATGTACATAGAAATGAATAAAATATCTTTCAATATATTTGGATTATATGTATTTACAGAAATCAGCTTATAGAAATGTTTCCCAAAAAAAATTGACGGCGAGATTTGAAGGTGTTCTAATACAACATTCCTGCTAGAAATAATGATGGATACAAGAATGTATCATTATTATTTTTTAAAGATATAAATATCGTGTAAATCGCCTTTGAACCTTGTCTATTCCAAGGATTTGGTTCGATTCAAAACGGTCACAAATTATGGAACAGTATTCTACGAGTAGTACATATGAAGCCTATGTAAAAACTAAAATATATTATATGCAACTACTATGGGGAACAGGAAATCAAAATGACATAAACAGACTACAAAGACAGCAAAATAAAATATTAAAGTTATTATATGACCTTCCCTATCTAACAGCAACTAAAGAAATTTTTGAACAAACTAAACAATTAAATGTAACTGAACTCTTTAAACTAGCATCTTTAAAATTTATTCATAAATTAGCCACTGATGTAATTGTAGACGAAGAATTAAAACTTGAAAAAAACTGTAGTAAACATGAACACAATACGAGAATATCAGAAAAAATATCATATACAATCTTTTAAAACGAGAAAAGGACAATCGAGACTTATTAACCATGGACTGAAATTATACAATAAACTACCAGACAAGACTAAACAAAAGACTCAGACAACCTTTACAAAAGATGTTAAAAATATTATTATTAACAGTAGAATGTGAATTTTAAAAGTGAAAATATTTTGTTAAATGTATGTAACCCGTAGGGGTTTATCAATGAAATTTTTTTTTTTTTTTTTAAAAATGCTGCGGACAGTTTGGACTAGTGTATCATACAGTGTACGAATGTTATGTCACTAATGCATTAATATAAGATTATTAAACATTCGAAGGCACCGTATACGTACTTGGGTAAGTAGGCAGCAATTGCCTTAAGGCAATACACCCGCCCTTATATGTATGTAAACTGTATAAAGTGTTTAAATAAATACAATAAAGGTTTTTTTCAACTAAAAACGTTTGCGTGCTTATGATTTACCCAAATGTTTTAATTTTGAGGGCATTTTTAACGAATTGTAAGAACTCACTATTAGAGAATGGGAATCAAGTTAGGGTAGAGTGAGGTTCGAGTTGAAATCAAGTGTAGTGAGGTTCGAACCTCAGACCTCTGATCCGTGAGTCCGCAACACTAGCAACGGAACCAAAACCGGATTCAATTTTATTATTTTCGATTGTTATTATTTTCAATGGTTGTCGTTTTATGTCGTTGTGTAGATGCCACCCACCCTTGCATTAGTTTCGGTTGTATTGGAAGATCAATATAAGAAAAAACAAAGGAAGATGCTGATCCTGGTAAGAATAAAAAAGTTTAATGACTTCACGGTAACCGCACTAAATCGGGTTTAATATGAGTTTCTCGTTTAACGATACAAACCGAGTCTCGGGTCTTCACCAGAATCGTACCATGCCGTCGGAATATTTGGAGGCCTTAAAACAGAAGCCAAGAAAACATATTTCGAAAGATACAAAAAAGGATAATATGTACCCCCGACATACCCACGCCTTACGGGAGCTTTTATCAGCGGTGAACAATCAACAAATTCCCTTATGAATAGTAATTTTAATTTCTTATATCAATTTCTATTCTCAGCTAGTGCCAACGCTTTTACTCAAATAATTTGGATACATTTATCCCGAATCATCTTGTCACGGCCTGTAGGCGCAAGGGAAGGTCAAAACGTGTAAAAAAACAATAAAAGATGATCGCTCGAGCACAATGTTTGTTCTGTTAACTTGGAACATACTGAGTTCATAAGGGAAATGACTTGCGCATTGCACCAATACGCCGCGGGCCCCGAATTTCAAATTACAAAGATGGATTCCAATATGCCGGTCAAAGTAGTCAGACGTTTAATTATTTTTTTTTCTGCCATCCGAGCATTGTTGGTTTCACACAACTCCTCGGTGTATCCGCGTAATTATTATTTATTTATTAACGGACTCATTACGTCCATTTAGTTAAAATAAAATAAATATATATTTTTTTCAATTTAATCCAATTCAATTTCAATTTCAAAGAAAGAGACTCGTATGAAATTAGTAGGAGGATCTTGCTCCGGAAAACCCCTTCGGATACATGGAACAGATCAATATCCAGAGCGATGTTGTTCAGCGTAGCGGTAGCCCTTCCAACAGGCATAATCATAGACAGGTTGGTCCCAGGGGCGAATCGTCAAAATAAGCGATTATGCACAGCTTACCATTATATTTGACTTTTAATAATTATAATTTATAGTAACCATGTTTATGGGAAAATAAATAAAATAATTGTTTTTATTATAAATCACCGTTTACATATTTCTACTAAAAAATCTATGAAGTGCGCCTAGCGCCAGCGTTCAGCCCATTCTCACTGAACGACGAAACTAGCCGATTACCTCAGCTTATTCTTCCATACAAAAAAGTACACTGTATTTTTCGTCTTTAACCCAAGTCGGCTTTTTTAGTACTAAAACAAACTTGCAGATTACAAATATTGTTAGAAGATTCTCTATTTGGAAACTAGTATTTCGATCATTCTTTCCGAAGGACTATTTTTCTTTGATAAGATACCGTTGACATATTATGTATCACATAGGACAGGTGGCGTTCGCAGTGGCCGTTTTAGGCATTATTCATTTTAAAAGAAATCGGCCAGTGCCCAAGTCTTGACAGTACTGTCAATGACAGATCATAATGGAAATATCTGCTGAATGTCAGGGTGGAATTTATTAATAAACTTTTGTACAAGTTTAGTATTCTGTTAAAATAGTGTAGAATAAAGCTACGTATATCGCGTGGTTAATAATAATTGTTGTTTGAGTTGATTTTCAAAGAACCACAAAAAAATAGTCCTTTATAATTACATTACTTACATGTTATGTAGGTACTTATATTTAGTACAAATTAATGAACATTTTTTATAGATTACCTATAAAATAAATCGCGGCTCGCCACTGGTTGGTCCTGTATATCGGAATATGAAACAATCTATGCTGACGCTGTCTTTGGTAATTATCAGGAACATACAAACCAATGCTCATCATAATCTCAGAATTATCGATTACACCGCGCAACAATCGATAAAAATGTGTAGTCAAATACACATTCCTTCTAGTTTCTAAACTGTTGTAGCCAAGCATACTCTGGAGAAACTCGGTCTGGTAGAGCCAAGGATAATACCCGCACTCTCTCATGTAGATATATCCCAGACACTTTTGGATTTTCTCTATCATTTATACACATGTACTATACAATTTAAATAAAATGCAACGCAAACATGAACGCAACAATAACAACTCAGGGACAAGATCTGGTTTATTGTAGTGATTGTTTCAATCTAGGAAGACCTGCGTTAAAAAAGTCCAGATCATTTTTCAAGTTTACAATACGACACAATGGGACGTAGTCATGAAAAAAAAAGGACAGCTTATGTTAGCATCAAGAAATTAGTCGGTAATGTATTCTGCTTTATTATTTTATATCAAATTATCGAATAATTTAAAGCATCTTCAGCGTTCACTGTGCAAAAATCGCTAGCAGGTTCGGCAGCTTTATTCCCTTGATCGAACCCGAACATAAATAGGTGTCGAAAATGTTCACTTTCGTCTACTTGAAATTCCATTTTGAAGGCTTGTAATCAAATAAAATAATAAATGCCACATAAAAGCAAACACACTGTCTTGTAGAGCAAAATTTTTTCTCTCAAATTTTTTAAAACTTACTCTGCTAATTTTTAAATTTGGAAAAAAACTGACCCAATTTATGTTAACATCCAGTATATTATTTTGCATGTATTAATATTTAATTCTAGGTTGTTTGCTTTGCAAAAAATATTGTTAATAATAATAATAATAACAATATTTGGCTGATTTATATAGCGCCATTTTTGTAAAAAATCACCTCAAGGGCGCTTTACAATTGTATATCTAAACTTACATTCTAACTAAACTTAAGTGATAGATTATATTTCCAGATTTAAAATTGAGAGTATGATAGTTTAAAGAAGTGGGATTTTAGTTGGGATCTGAACTGACTGGGACTGTCGATGATTCGTAAGTTTGAAGGCAATTGGTTCCAGGCAGAGGGGCCGGCGGCGGCAAAAGTACGATCCCCAAATCTAGTGTTTGGGGAGCGCCGGATTTCAACAAGTTTTCCTCTTCCTGAATCATACAGAGGTCCAATATCGGCATCCTTTATTAACCTTTTGCTGCATTTCCTAGGAGGCATATGTAATATGTTCGAAAATGCCCTTTTTTATTCATTTATGTTGGGGAATATTTAGTGTGGAAGACGCTACGCTTTGATAGCGTATATACTGTTGGTTTTGATTTTTAACTTTTTTGACTCAGAATCTGTACTTAAACCTTTAAGGAACAATATGCGAAGCTTACGTTTATAATAGAAGTACCGACTGCAGGTTAAACGTACATTGCATGCGGTGATCAATTATAATTAGAAAATGTAAAGCTGACATCTTATAGCTGATGTAGTCTTGATTGGTGTTTAATGCAATACGCATAATAAAACTGCATAGTATCCCATAGCAAAATGCTATCTCATCAGGAATATTCTTGCATCTAAATTCATTAACTGCGTCAATCAGTATGTTCCATCCGAGAGTAATACAACTTTCAGAGCTCTGAATACAATGGCGTCGTATCTCACCGCTCATTTTCTTGCCAATTACTTCGTCAGCTATTTACTCGGACAATAATTGATTTTATTCCCTCGACACCGCCATGAATCCGTCTCAAAGTCCACATTTGCATACCGATGGTAGATCTTTACAGTCTGTATAAGATCCTCCTTTATGCAAAACTGATGTACCCGTCTCGGTAGCAACTAGCAACATTTTAAAATATTTTTTTTTTCTTTTGTTCGTATTCCTGCTTTCAAAATATCCACCGTCACTTCTCGCAGAATAATTTATTAGACTAAAGTAGCTTCGGTTTGTACGCATTTTCGTTTAAAGGTAAATGATTGATTAAAACATACCGGGGTGTGGGTAGTCTCTCTGTTCATTTGCATATTTATTAAAACACTTCAGATATTGAGATCTATGATGGATTACGCGTGAGATTCTGTCTACTTCTACCTATACGCAAAACAAACACTAGTACAATGAGACATTCCATTAATAATCGTTCTTCTGTATTCGATTCTCTAATTAATTGCTTTGAAATATTAACTGTTGAAATTTGTGTCTGATCCTAGACGGTTCGAGTGATGGTATCAAATGTTCAATGATTTATTGAATAAATAATCAAGCTCCAATTGTAGAAACATCGGCAAGTCTTCGCGAAAGCGATACAATCGGTGGAGTCGACTCATACGACTTGTGGAACACGTTATAGTGTGCGGCCCGTTTTTCGTTCTAGACTTTCTAAATCCTGCTGGAAGATATTACGTATTTCTCTTTTTTGCATGATTGCGATCTCTTCCGCGTGGGTTTCCGGAGAGAGGACTTACGTCTTACCGTCTACCCCAATGTATGAAGTGAATAACTCATTTCTGAAAAAAAGTCAAGAAAGCCACGGAAAGGTAAAAAAAGGGTTGAAAAAATCCCCCTTCGAGAATTTTGAGAAATGCTGTTGAAATATCCTTTTTACCAGCCCTTCGGAATATAGATCCCGGATTTACAGAGGTCCTTTAGGATTTCTTCCTCTCTTGAATAAGAACTTTCAACTGTCGCTCGTACGTCATGTTAGGTATACCTAATCCTCGAATAATGTGCGCCCTCATATAATATGATATTTCAGTATTGTTGTACTTTAGTGGTTCGGAAACTCATATTTTTACATACTTTTTTGGTATGCTAATATCTTTATTTGAAACGCATTATTTATTAGATAACTTAATCAAATGTATTCATGTGACAACTAATTTCTTCATAAACTTCAGTTCAAAACTTAAATAAATATGAATAAATATCGTTAGAAACGAAAGTCTGTTCCATTAATATAATGTAGTGATAACTTGGAAAATTTTGTGGTTATGTGAAAAGTTTAGTATTTATTACATAAATGACCGAGTCGGACACGTTTTTTTTCCTTTTTTTAAAAAATAAAAACCTTTATTAGCATAAATAAACAATACATACAGTAAAAAAAATGGAACACTTAAGGTTGAACTTGCCAAAAAAGAGTCAGGCTCTTGTGTTTGGCAAGTTTAAAAAATAAAATAAAAAAGAAACAAAAAATGCAAAACAATGTAATAAAATAAATAAAAAATTAAACAATTTATTCCCATCAAATATTGTAAACGTATTTTTGAAATTCATACCATGAATTTGTTACGTTATTCCGTGTCATTTTTTTGCCGTTTATCAAAAATATAATACATTATTGTGTAACTGGCAAATAATAATACAATATGGGTGTTATTGTCTCGCGTTTTAATTTTACATTCATAAATAACCCAACGACGATAAATCTTCGGTGTCATCCTTGTTTTAATTCAAATTTTATCCATAATCTCCGTGTTTTAATGAGTGGTGCGTAATTATTGTACGCGAATGTTAATCTGGATTCCGAAAATACCTCCGTAATAACTGTAATACAGTCAGAAGTAAAATTCTGGTTTTGTTAAGTTAATTTATTACGCAACCTGCGGGCGATGTGCGACTGAGACTGCCTCTAAGGTGTCAGCTAACAATAATATGTTCGGATGCCCGGTATTAACATTTTAATATTAATATTTCACTCTTGTAACTACATACTTCAAAGACTGAAAAACCCTGTTTGCTTAGGAGGCTTATCTGATTTCATTTTAGACCGAAAAAAAAATTAAATCTCTAATGGGATATTAAGATTTCGATCTAATGATACTTAGAACCGAAATCTCACCGGTCTCGCCTCGAACGAAGACATTATTTTTTTTACTTTAAAAATATTTATTAATCATTTAATTGCGTTAATCATAACGAATTTGAGTGAGAGTACTAGGGACACATAAGATTGATAAGAATCTCCCAATAAATAAACGAGGTGTCGGGCATGGCTGGGATTCAGTATCGGTGTGTGAGCATGGGCCGCAAAGCGCGTATCTCCGAAGAAAGCGAGCGGTAGGCCCAATAAATAATCGCCGTGTGGCTGTAATATTCCTCTTATGCATTTTTATTCCATACCAGAAAACGTGCTGTCCCTTGAATATATAATCGAGATATGAACCCAAACGGCGCGGATGCCACTTGTTTCGTCGCTCGTGTAATAAACTTATTTTTATTACTCATTTTGCTTTGTAGATGGACTGTAAATATTCGACGTTATTTTCCAATGCCAGCCTTTTATGCTTAACGAGTTTTTAAACGAACACCTTATTGATTCTTTGCGATTCCACATATTTCATCTCTCACGACAACCGCTGAATAAATTTAGCGATGTTTATTTTTTTGATTACCTACGTTACCATCAAGGCACTAATTGTGAACTATGGTTATTTAAAATACTAAATTTTTTTGCTGCCTACATATTTATATTCATTGCCCCAGCGAGGTATTACCGGAACCAATAAGAATGATTATGTTACACTTAATAATTTAATAATATTATGTGTTATTGGAGATTTTATTACCTTGACTTTTTAATCGATAATTTAAACACGAATTTCTGTTTTCTCTAAAGGCGCTTCTTTAAACCAGTTGGTAATTACTCACTTTATTCAAACTAGAGAATATAGTAATTTCAGCGGTTTCCTAAACTTTCTCCTGTTCAGTGTTCAGCCGAGGAACGAGGAACCTGTGGGCAGTGTAGAATATCCCCGATACGGATTTGAATCCCCGCACCATATAATTATTGTACATTACTCACGAGACCATCACTCGTCTCAATTTTGAATAACAAGTGACCCGGAGAGCAGAAGCGAGTGAAGGTTCACTCACCGCGATAGAGACTCCGCCGTTTAATTTGTCCGTTCAGAGTAAAACGGACAGAGTTGACAATGCTTCTTTGTAAGGGTTGTGTTATTAAGCAAACAGGCAATGCGGCGGGTAAAGCGCAATTAGTGCGACCCGTATTGTTACACGCGACTGTCACATAAATTGCTTTAACGAAGAATTATACTCTGGTCTTCATGCTGTCCCGATAAATGACGCGATCAGAGGACATAACCGATTTCGGGAATTGAATTAGATTCCGGGATTCCTTTATCTCCAGCGTACGTACTTCCCTTATTCAGTAGCAATAGTCCAATCTACCCCATTTCTAAAGGATATTTATTTAACCGTTTGATGTTAGTTGTAAGTCTCGGCAGATGATAAACCGACACACCTATAATGCCTGTTTGCTTACCTACCCTTATGTATCCTCGACAAACAAACTGATCCTTAATGAAAGCAGAATTATTCTACCTGTTTACTTAATTGTCAGATACAAACCTATACAGCGTGAGATACTACATACCTCATGTACCAAGCGTAATAATATAAACATGCGAATCACAATAATTCACGATACCCTCTTATCTTACTAAACACCAAATTTCATGACGCTCCGATCTTCATGGTACCCGGTACAAGGATACGAGTACAATAATATATTTACAACCTCTCGTAATATTTCTAGGTGTTCTCCTTAAATATCCTCTTGTCCATACATATATTATAAATTGGCTGATTATGTAAGGTCCTGTGTTAATTGAACACCGTTATTATCTCGGATTAGGGATTACTCGGTATTTCTGGGTCACGGGGGAACGTCTAGAGGTTAAAGGTTTCATTTAGAGGAATTCTCGTTCTGTTCAATAACTAACGCAAATTCCACCTTGGACCAAATAAAGTAACCTAATATTACCGGTAGCCATAAAATTTTATTACCGCATCGGAGATTCGTAATTATTTTGTAAATTAAAATAGGTTAGGGGGAGATTGATGAATTTTAATAAAAGGCGTTAACATTCTCGAAGGCGAGCAGGCACCGAACATAGAGCTTTATTTATGCCTCTATAAACTGTCTGTAAAGTCTATGGTGTTGTTGGTTCACACCTGTGCATCGAGATAAGTGTAAATTCACATGAATCGTTACCCGATGCCATCGTAAGTCACTTGTGGATGTTCCGAACAACTTACTCTACCTCGACGGGTATTTTGAACCATGGAGTAAAAAGACCCAATGGATTTTCATCTACGTAAAATATTCACTCTTCGTATCTACCAAAATCAAAACTCATTTCATGAACAAAATCACTTTCTGTTTTTCAAATGAATTATTTAAATTCATCTGAAATAATTACAAAATACGGGTTTGAATATTGAAAAATCGCGAGTCTCGCAGATGTGAGTTGTTTTAAAAGTTCTAGTATATTAATTGATTAATTGTTAAAAATTACTTTCACAATAGAAACAAGTTCAATGAATTCTTGCAAAAATGAACCGAGATATTATCCAAGGGATAGATGGTTAGCGATGCACCATGAAAGATTTTTATGATTGTTGCGTTTTAATCAAAATGAGCCCAAAACGGCTGTATCTTACATTTTCCATCCAAAAAGTCTTGATTTCTACGAATACGAAACAAAAATTAAAAATACTCTTAACGTGTGTAACTGGCCCTAATGACCTTATTTTATGTAGCAATCGTTTATTTATTCCCGTTAGCCAAATCTAGTTTTTTTTTGTTCGTTGTGTAGTGGTTAAGACGCTTGACTCACAGACGATTCCCGGTGAGAACACAAAAAATTCATGTAATTTTTCTCAAGTCTGGGTGTTCTGCGCTGTAATTTACCACTACGCATAGTTATTGTACCTCTACGCAAACAGCGCACTAAATACGGCGAACGCGCATTTGCGGTCGCGGGCCCCTCGGCATGTAATGCTCTCCCAGCAGAGGTCCGAACTGTGAGAGTGAAGTAATGTTTCGGAAGAAACTTAAAACCGACTTGTTTTCTAAATCATTGAATAAATCCTTAACATGTTGTGACAAAGTACATTATTTTCTTTAAAGTAAAACGTTAAAATTAAATTTATATCTTAATATAATCACTTTGTAAAGCGCCCTTGAGGAATTATATTACGAAAATGGCGCTGTATAAGTTATCCATAATAATAAAACAAATAAAAAAATAATGTAATTGGGCCTCCTGGCCTGTTGTGTTAAAAAAACATTAAATTCAGATGAATTAAAAAAACTGTTATTTTTTAAATGGATGACATTTCAATATATATTTATAGTATCTTTTATGTCTAAGCATATTCAGGCTTAAAGCTATTTTTTTTTATTTTACACATATTAATCACAAAATATTACATTGCCTCTCTTTGATCCGCGGACTAAATCTGCTTTAATTCAGGATTTAAATGTTTTTTTTTTTACTGAACAAAATAACATTGTGAAATAACAAACTTTTCATGTTTATCAGGGCGCTGCACCTTTTTGCCCGGGATCTTCAATAACATTAAATTTTCAGTATGCACTTTGGTGTGCTCCGACAAACATGGCGATTGTGTTTTAGCCTCCCTGCGCCTGGCTCAGTGAATTTATGGCAGCAATTAGTAATGTTACTAATTGCCAGTTACCGCCATTATCGGGTTTTTACCAAGCGCGCCTATCCCCCCGCCCCTACTGGAGTCCCGCATTCACACATCTACACACTCTCACACACTAAACATCACCTCCAATCTCATTTTATCCTCCAGAGATTCTGGAAATGAGATATGTAACATGCGCATTTCAATTCAATTAATCACTTAAAAAACGTCCGTAATTATTAAGTTTTTTTTAAAATTTGCGTCTGCTTGTACGTCATCATAATATTTGTCGTACTCAGTAGTGCATAGGCATTGCATTGGTTTACCGGGTACAGAGAACTGGGTTGTGATCCCGTGGATGCAGATTCACAAATCAAAGGTCCGAGGTTCGTACCGAACTCTACCACAACTTGGATACCATTTTCGAATCGTGAGTTGTTTACAAATCGATGAAAATGCCCCCTAAAATGAAAATATTTGAATGAATCGTAAGAACGCAATTTATTTTTTTTGTTAAAAAAAAAATTTCGATCATCACATGCAGGTAAAGTGATCTGTCGTTCGCTTCAGGTGCCAGTCCAGGAAAAATGAAATATTGCAGTTCAAAAAAATCTTTCAATCATCAACATTTCACGTCTTCTACGCGAGGAATCGAACCTAGGGTTATAGACGAACTCGCCAATCACTACACTACGAGGCGGACTTATCCAGAAAGCACTTGTTCAGGGTTTTGCTTCCATTTCACCCGCATTACTGTATTCTTCATCCGCCTGGACACAGATAAAACTACCATTGAGGTTATATCTGTGTCTGTCTAGGTGAAGAATACAAATCCGTTTGTGAAATGTAACCAGACCGAAAAAAGGAAAACAAGTGACGATAAGCTCGCCTCGTAGTATTGTGGTTTACGCGTTAGCATGCCATGCTTGAGGTCCTGATTTTGATTCCCATCAAATATATACGAAGTATTGGTTTTAAAGGTGGTTCTTTACTGTGATATTTCAGTGCTCCTGTACTGTCCACTGTATCGAAAATCTGATCACCTTACCTTATATTATATAGCAGTAGCGAGCAGTGTTTTTTTTTAATGATCATTAATTTGTACATACGGAAAAGTAAATAATACATAAGTAATATTTTTAAAAAAAGAAAAAAAAAGAAATAATTGTGTTCTTATGATTTACCCAAATATTTAATTTTGAGGGCCATTTTCAACGAGTTGTAAATAACTCACTATTAGAAAATGGAATCGAGTTGGGGTAGAGTGGGATTCGAACCAAGGACCTTTGGTCCGTGAGTCCGAGACACTAGCCACTATATTTATAACTGGATCATTTTTCTGTAGTTCTGTGAACATTAACTCAAGCCACAATTATTTTTAACTTCGCATACGTAGCCTTATTCTACACTATTTGTATATTCTGTACAAAAGTTTATTAAAAAATACCGCAATGACATTCAGCAGATATTTCCATTATGATTGAAATGTCAGTGAGCACTGGCTGATTCCTTTTACAATGAATAATGCCAAAAACGGCCACTTCGAACTCTACGTGTTCATGTGATACATAATATGTCAACGGTATCCTATCAAAGAAAAATAGTCCTTCGGAAATAATATTTGAAATACGAGTTTCCAAATAGAGAATCTTCAAATAATATTTGAAATCTGCAAGCTTGTTTTAGTACTTAAAATCCGCGAATGGGCTAAAGATGTAAAATAAAGTGTACTTTTTTTTTGTAAAGCGAAATAAGCTGAGGTAATCAGCTAGTTTCATCGTTTATTGAGAACGAACTAGGCGCTGGGCGTAATCAATAGTTTTTTTTCGGACGATATAAACGATGACGGTGATTTAAAATATAAAACATTTTTTTTTTTTATTTTCCCATAAACGTAGTTACTTTAAAACAGTATTATCGAAAGTCAAATATAATGGTAAGCTGTGCATAATCGCTTATTTGGACGATTCGCCCCTGCTATATAGCAATGTAGTGCCTTATGCACCACTGGATGTAGATCGGGAAATTATGATGATGATTTAGGTACATACGTAACGTTATATTGCATATATTTGTTTAAAAGAAAGTATTTTTTAAAACGAAACAAAACCTTCCTTTGATGCATTATAAAACATAAGGCTCCAATACACGTTTCTGTGTAAGGGCGGCCGGCCCCTTTAATATAATAATAAATAAAGGATTAAACACATTAATGACTGCCCATCGTATTATGCTATCCCAGTGAAGATTAGTGCAATAAAACTTATAAATAACATATTGATGATCATATAAAATACACGTGTTCTTAAGGTGTTAACATCATATAATCGACGCCAACGTCAACGATGCAAATATAGCCATAATTTTGTAAATTTTAGTTGAATTATTTTTGGAGGTTCCATTTAAACAAAACAGTCGCGTTTTACAGTCCCGTATGACAGGGTTACGAATGAAGAAATCAGGCGAGAGTGTAAATCTGAGTCAAGTATAATTGATAAGATTAAGAAAGGGTCTCTGAGATGGTTTGGTCACGTAGAACGAATGGACGACGAAAGAATGGTAAAACATGTATATATAGCGAAAATGAACGGCAACGTGAGACGAGGACGACCAAGGAAGACGTGGGATGATCAGATAAACCAAAGTCTTAAAGTCTGGTCATGTCAAAAGCAGACAGAACCGAAGGGCATGTATGACAAGATGTACGAGTATGAATGTGGAAGAAGCTAGGAATGTATGCCAGGATAGACGTGTGTGGCGGTCCATTTGCTCTGCTTATCCCTACGGGGAAATGGCGTGATGGTAATAGTAGTAGTAGTCCCGTTTTACAGAGCTGACACACATTTGATGCCAGATTTTAGGATATTAATTAAAAATTTAAACCCTATCTAAAATGTTAAATATTACCTCGTAAAATGTAATTGAAAATTTTATGTTTATTTGTATATGTATACAAATTATTATTATTACCTTCACTGTATTGTTTATCTTATATAATTTTTTAATGTGCTTTCTTTTTTAATTTCTTAATCTTTAAGTCGTATTTCGGCTCGAAAATGGGGTTCAGACCTTACTAAACTATAAATTGATTCCCGATTTCTAGATTAAGTATTTGCGATTTTATTATTTATTTATTTATTTTTTATAATATTGATTTTAATTTGTATTATAAGTTACTTTTGTAACGCATCCAAGATCCTTATTAACTGAGGCCCGAAGAGCCGATCCACTGAGACCCATGCTGTCTATTGAATAAAGCCAAGAGGAGTTATTTTATTTTTATTTTATTTACAAATTTATTGCAAAAAAATAATATACATACTTAATAACAGGGAATCTATATAAAATCAATTGATGTAAAATGAAAACGGAGTGTTCTCTGTTTATGATAGTCTCCATCTAACATGGCACAGTCTGTTCTAAGATGGAGATTTTCTATCTTTAGTGCATAAGTAGTCCTATACAAATAAAACAATAACACAAAAAAAGGAAAAACTAAAATTCTTAATTATAAATGCCTAGCTAATCAAATGTAAGAAATTAAAAATCATTATTATACAAATATAAAGTAAATATATGTGCCAAGAATACATGTTACTTAAACATAAATAATATGCTTTAATGTATAATAAAACAAATATAAAGCAATGAAATACATAAAAATATAAATAATATGTGTACCAATTATATAAAGTACACACTACGTTTTTTCATTTACATTTTTTTTTAATCTCTCGCTACACTATTTATATGTGCAGTTATTTTTATTTTAAAATTTGTTTTACATTTTGAGTCTTTTATATTTGGCAATAAATTATTAAATATTTTTGGAGCAATTACATTGTATTGCTTTTTACCAAAGGCGGTTGATACAAATGGGACAATACAGTTAATTTGTGTTACTGAACGAGTGTTTATATTTTGTTGGGTTCTTTTGACCTCACTTAATTTATCATAAAATTTAAGTAGTAGGCACCTCACAAACAATTGTCTTACATCCTATATTATATTATATTCCATCATTTTATATTACCTTACTTTAAAAAACCTTGAGATACTACGTAAAACAATATTTTTATGTTTTTATACAAGCATTCGAAAATCAAACGCATGTTTTTTTTAACAAATTACAACAGGGATGGAGAATACCTTAAATAAGGGAATATGGAAGTCTCGGCATTTACAAGGCTTATGACCTGTCATTGGCTGGTTGAAGTGGCCACTTTACACACTGTGTAACATTCACCATTTCTCTTCCATATCTCTTCAATTCTTCCATTTGTTGATTTTAATGAAGTTAAAGAGCTGAAACCTCTATTGTTGTGAAGAGATTCAGCTGGCTGAATTCTTTCACATACTAGGCAACGCCTGAAAAAAAAATCAATTTTTAAACTTCTTCTTGGACCAGTCGGTTTTAACGTCAACGATGAAAACAACGCGTTTTTTGTTACAGTTTTTTTATGTTTTCGCGGTATTCAATTTTTTTAAAAATTTAAGCGGAAATCGTTTAATTTAATAAGCCAACCATACGATTTATTAAAACCTTGCTTTAGGCTGTAAAATTGACATGCATACATTTATCAAAGCAAGATGTATAAATAATTACAAACGGTGCCATTGATAAATAGGTTTTGACTTTCAAGGGTGTCTCGAAAACAATAATACGTATCTTTAAATTAGAAAGTACTACTAACGACCGTTATTAAAACACAATATGTTCTTCTTCATTCGTCTTCATATTTCTCACTGTAGTTATTGGTATTTTTTACTATCATTAAAATATCACTTTACCCGTTAAATTTTAGAAAGGAGTCAAACGAAAGGTCAAAATGTTCGATTAGTTACCGAACGGTTACATAATTCGTTATAAATTAAACCGTTCACTTTTGTGGTAGAAAATGTGTTTGTAATTATTTATTATTAATCTCAAGGATGTGTGATTTATTTTTCATTCGAGAGATTAAGAAAAATGAACGCCTGATATTTTATTATTCAACGATTTTAAACTTATTAATCTCATTTTTACGCTTATTTATATGCTTAATTATGTCTGCCTATGATGTCACATAAGTCCACATAGGATACACTACTTTACCTACAAATAAACTTGATTCAGAATAACGGAGAATAGACGTTTTGTCTTTTTGTTCTTTATTTCTCGTCATCAAATTAAATGCAATTTTTCACTCCTGCTTTCCGTCATTCATTTTCTACCACTACTCGTTATTATCTCCTTGTTTTGTCACCGTACTTAATGTTTTGAGTATGGAGATACCGGTAACCAAAATTAACTCTTAAAAGACTGTGGTAAATAATCGCTTTGCGCGCGGTGATGTAACATTGTGTTACCACTAGTCAAAAACGGAATATTCTAAAGTTCAGGCATTGAAAAAAAAACACGGAGGTAGATACTGTGTAATAATTCCTTTTCCATAATTTGTGCAAATAAAGATATAATTTAGCCCTGTTATAGCAAAATAAATTATAAATACGCCACTCATGTAACGCGCGTGCGTCCCCGATCACTGTCATCAACCGACTGAAGACTGAATCTGTTTTACACAACACCCGCCTCAGAACAGTGTCTCTGTCTTCCGTGTTATGAGTTATATGTTCGTGCTCTCTCTTATACAGATGTGTTGCTGAATTACCGGACATTCGTTCTTCGCGCAGCAAGGATAAGCATTTTTTGTATTCACATTCAGCATATTTATACAAATTTTACTTTCCAAATCCGGTGTGAAAATGTTAATTTAAAGATTGCAAAAAATACGAGTTCATCATTAAAAAAAATAAGAGAGATATATTAAGTCTTGTATCCTATGTCGACTGGTGTGACCGCACAGCCACCAAGAGTTACTTACAATCTATAGTCTAAAATGGATAACTAAAAGGACTAAAAAGGAAGCTGAGGAATATGTCTCATATATCAGAGTATGATTTATATTTATTATTTAGTCTTCTCTTTTTTATTTCATGTAATTAAAAAAAAAAAAAAATCTGATATAGTTGGATAATTTATATAGCGCCTTTTTTGTGAAAATCACCTCAAGGGCGCTGTACAACTAATAAATATCCCAGTACGTCTTGCAGCTACAGAGCGCATGGACGGTTGGGATTCTAGTTCCTCGTTTTCAATTAAGATCAATCAAAAATTATAACAGATGGGAGCTAGATTACAGGACGTCTTGCAGCTACAGAGCGCATAGACAGCTAGAAATTTAGCCCCCATTTACACATTTGAAAATTTGACAAATAAATTTAGTGTATTAAAAAATAATAATAATATGAATAATAAAAAGGAGTAAGATTACAACACGCCTTGCAGCTACTAAGCGCATAGACGATTGGAATTCTAGACCCCGTTTACAAAATTTAGGTATTTTAAAGTTGATATATGAAAGCTAGATAACCAATCATCGTGCAGCTACAAAGCGCATGGACGAGAGGAATTCCAGCAAAGTTAAAACAATATCAATAAATTTATAAAAAATAGAGTATAGTAGTAAATTGGTCAAGTGTTCATGCCAAGAAGTAAGCAATAAAAATCTAAATAAATCAAACACTGTTTCAACTCCATGTAACAAAGAGAGATAGATGTCCGAAGAGAAGGTTTTGTAGACAATAGGTAGATATCGTCGCCATGTGGCCCGCTGGCTGGTAGATAGTTTCTGGAAACGCACGTGTGTAGTACTATTATGCCTTTTGTTCCAATGACTTGGTGTTCATTTTGATCCGTATTATTTCGTTTTATGAGACGCTACATTCCTGTTCAAATTCACCTTTTTACATGAATATTACACAAACGCGTGTATGAGCGGTTTGATTTATCATTTTGTATATTATTAAAAGGCAGATATTTGAAATATTACGTATTTATCAATAAATGTCAGTTCACTTTTAGTAGCACTGTTGTAATTTATTAATTATGGGTGTAGTGTTCTAAATAGCAAAATTTAGGTACTTTCGCGTCAAAAACTGATGCATTCTCAAACGGTTTTAAAGGATTCATATAAAATTTTATGATTTTAAGGTTACAGACGCACTATTTTTGTAGGTTTCCATTGTTCACTATTTGTCACATATTTTGTTAAGAATAAAGTATAAAACAATGCTATTAAATAAATAGTCTTCTTTTATCCACTGTTTGTTGAAACATGACTACACTACTACACACTAACGATTTATAAACATTAACTCATTGTTTTCTAACGTATAACAACTTATTTTCAGATTTATTATAAGATTATAAGCTACGGTTGGAGAGGAACTATATACGGTGGCTGATGTCTTATATTAAACGATAACTTTAATTGATGTGAAAGTACTCTTATGTATAAAATAAATACAATGCTTGTGACAATGAAAAATGAAAAATGAAAAAATAAAACAATTATTCATAAATCGCCAAGGAATCGTTTAAGTTAAACCGAAAAACAGTTAAAACAATAAATTATTCGAACGTTTCATTTTTTAATGTAAATTATTAGAGTAGAGGCGAAAACAAGTCATTTCAAAAATGTGTAGCGAATTCCACGCCACATAATAAAATAATAAAAAACCTCTGCTTTTACGAAACGAAACATTTTCTTCAAATCTTTCGAGAGATATATGTAGCTTTCATACTGTTTATTTTGTCTCAGAGGAATATCTGGGATTCTGATGGCGCACAGTATATGCAGCAACATATTTTTCCTTTCTTGAGCGCCATTCTTACATCACTCTTGTGCGGTTGAAGGGGTCAAATCTCTACAAGTCCTACTTGACACATTTTAACCCCTTCGCCTCCGGAACTTTCTTACATTTCCTTTATCGTCCGCCATGCAAGACTGCCTTCTCTATGACGTTTTGTACCAAGAAAGCATCCTTTTCAATCGGAGGCCAGATTTGCCCGACCGATAAGGCTTGTGCGCGATAAAAAGTAGCTGCATCTCATTTTATGCTATAAATATTGAACATGAGAGAGGGACCCGCTTAACTTTATGCTATCCGGATCCACCCAGCTCCCAACGCGAACCATCCTAAGTCGGTCAGATTAAAAATAACTCAAATAAAACTTTTGCATTTTACAAGCATTAAGGTCGGGATGTATTTAACAAAGTTCACCATTGTAGGATTATATAAGTTGATAACATGATTCGTTTAGTACTACACAGCAAACGTTCCTATTCATTTTTGTTCTCAAAAACAAATTTCGTTAAGACCTTTCTTAGGATACTATGGATCCAAAATATTTCTACATGTAGTAAACTTGTTATGTATGAGGCTCAGCTCTTTTCCTGTATGACGAAACTGCGCCAGGGTATTCGTAGACTGGCTAAACCGGGTACAATAGTGTGTGCTACATACGAAGTATGCGGTTCAGAGTTTAGGTCCAGTGTTTCTGAATACGGCTAAGCGGGGCATAATCGGTTTTGGAATCACGCCCGCGTTTTTCCCAATAGCTGCCTGCGCGCATAGCGGCATACTGTTGTTATCTCTGAGCACAGGAGCATTTTTTGAATATAAATGATTCGATTTCGTTCGGATATCCCTTTACCTCCCTGACTCTTCTGCGCTTCTGGTAGTTTGTTTTGTTCATGGCGTACGTGTGATGCTGTTTTGAAAAACGCTACCGCCGCGGTATCTTTTGAACGTACAATAACTACCTGCATATTCCTGAAACCCTATTCGTTCGGAAAAACTCACAGCCCGTCCAAAGTTTCGTAAAATGCTAGACTCCTTTTATTTCGACATAAATTTTCTTTTAAAAAATTGGTAATTGTTTGAATTTTCACCTATGGGTGTCAATATTTCCGTTATGTTGTATCCCAACTAAACACGGAACTTTTAGTATCTTGGAGTTAGAGATACGCTCCTATTTAATGAAATATTTTTGTCTTTGTTGTAAATAAATCCATTTTGGTTACGATGTGAGTATGTGAATATGCAATTATTTTTTACACAAGTACATAAAACGTAAACATGTTTTCATGTACCTACTCCATGTTGCCATGGAGTTAGGACTTGTCTCAATAAATAAAAATCAAATTTAAAATTTATATTTGAAGCACTGACTTTATGAATATTCATTATAATACAATAATATTTCAATAAATACATTGTATTGAAAGTTCTTCATGTTGAAAATAAAATATTAAAATTAGATAACTTGGAAAACTAATAAATTCAAAAAGCGATTCATAATAAGAAAAAAAAAACAAAATAAACAATATTTAATCTGGTCTGCTCCTCTCTAGTTTTAAAGATCAAATCCATCTCACTTCACACTTCCCATATTTACAAGAACAACACTAGGAAAATACGTTACTTATTAGCTCTATATGTTTCGATGTAATATTTAGTAATCACTGTTAAAATAAAATAAGTTAAGATTCATTAAGTTTCAGCTCTTAAACTTCAAAAACGTTAACAGATGGAATAATCAAAGGAATATAGATATTCAAATACAGGCAGAATGGTTGCAGTGGGTAAAGTGGCCACTGAAACCAGCCAATGACAGGTGATAAGCCCTGTGGATGCCTAGACTTCTGCATTCTCTTCTCTAAAATGTTCTTCATCTCTGCTGTAATATGTTAATATAAACTGCTCCCCAGGGAGTTAAATCCAGTCTTTGTCTACAAAAATTTGGACGAACTCAAATTATTGTTGATAAATTCACCTAGTCCATGAAGAAGTATAGAAATTGAAAAAATAACATTTTCAGGCGTTGCTTAGTATGTTGGTGAAATAATTCAATTAGATGAATATCACCCGCATAAATAAAGGTTTCAGTTCTTTAACCTCACAAACATCAACAGATGAAAGACTTGAAGGAATGTAGATGTTCGAATATGGGCATAATGATGAATGTTACACAGTGTGTACAGTGGCCACTTAAACCAGCCATTGACAGGTCATAAGCCCTGTAGATGCCTAGACTTCTATAATACCTTCTCTTAAATGTTCATCATCTCTGTTGTAATATGTTAAGTTAATTATACCTTGATTAAGAAGCTTGTGTAGTTTTATAACCGGTCGGTAGACAAATAAAACATTATAATAAAATAAATAAAACATTTTGTTTTTAACCACTAATTTTTATTTTTCACCGACCGGTTTTAAAGCAAATAAGCTTCTTCGTTAAGTTTTACGTAACTAATGAATTGATTCCTTTTTTTTAATTATTTTTATTTTACTCATGTTCACTAAATACTACACGTGGACCTTCCTATTCATTATTTACGTAAACCTTGACGAATAAGCTTGTTTGCTTTGAAACCGGTCGGTCAAAAATAAAAATTAGTGGTTAAAAACAAAGTTGTTTTATTTATTTTATTATAATGAATAACCACAAAGTAAGTGCTTCAAATATAAACTTAAACTTTATAAATAAAACATTGTTTTATACCTATTTTATTGAAAATCAAATTTCCAACGAACAAATAAAATCAACACTTTCTTGATTGTTATCTAAGTAGTCAATACTCGCTTGAGTATATCATTGATGTGGATGTTAAAATTATGGATATTTAAACCGATCGGCAAATAAATCTTTATTTATTGTACGGAAATGAATCTCACACTTGAGGGAGAATTAACAACAATAAAATTAATTTTGACGTATCTATTAGGTGATATTTTCTAATGCCCATAACTTGTGCGTTTAAGTCTGCTTTCTATACTTATATACTATTAGTGATAGCTGATGCGGCGACTGTGGGAAGTAACAAAGATTTCTCCTTACCTCGATGACAGTAATCCGAGTTTATGAGGAATATTTCTACTTAAGCATAATCCCGGAATAAAATATTACAAAGCCAGTCTCCAAATTCAAACACGTAAATTGTCGGATGAGCACAATGCTACGAAATTTTAGGCGCTGCTTAAAATAAACCTCGGTTTACCTAAGACCTGTCTCCTTGCTCTAAAAAGGTTCTATTTGCATTGACATACGTGCATAGAAGGAAACTCGTTACAATAAAAACATTTACATATATATTTATTAAACAATTGTAATCAGTTTAAATTACGTTACTGGTATTACGGGTACTCATTACTTAACGTATATTGTGAATCACCGGAAGAATGATATTACGAATTAAAAATAATTATAGAAATGGAATAGCTGCTAAATCGCTGATGTGTGCAGAAAAAAGATGTCGAACATTTACGAAAAAAAAACAAAATTCAAACTTAATCGTATTCTTTTGTAAGAAATGGTAACTCGGATAAAAAAAACACTGAACACGTGTAACAGATGATGCATTAACGATTTATCCTTATTATTTGTAAGAAATAAAATAAATGTTTATTTTAAACCTTGACAAAAGAACAGCCATGTTCTGAAACCGGTCAGCAGATTAAATATATTTACACAAAAAAATATTGAGTTTTTTTTATTTTTAATTATTATTTTTTGAAACCAACACAGTCATTATCATATACAATACGTAAAGAATAACAACAAACAAGAAGACCAAATATGGGTTTCATATCGGAACAAAAATATAAAAAAACAAAACGTACAGTTCGCTAGGGGTGAAAGGAACTGCGATGAGAAGTTTGGAAAGAAAGAGAAGATGGATGGGAAAATAGTAAAGAAAGAGAAGAAGAAGAAATAGTAAGTAAATATAAAACAACGAAAAAAGAAATAAAAATGTACATAAGTGTACACATACAACATACATAGATATGCATACACACACACACACACATCCATATATACACACACACATATACACATATATATATATATATATATATATATACACACATACATACACATACATACATACATATACATAAATACATACATATGCACACATGAACATGCATATATGTTAGTTATGTTATTTATTCAAATGAAATGGCTGGTAAAGGTTAACACAGCATTTTGCTTAAGCATAATTACCGTAAAACGCATGTAAATTAATGTTTTATATAATAATAGCACTACAAAGAAAAAATCAAAGCGGTTATTGAAAATTGGATCCACCCTGCAGTGGCTTTCCTTTTAATTTCATGAAAATGTATTTACCTTTGTCAAGTTATTGATTTGTTGGAACTTGGAATCTTCTCAAATTAAGGTAACCAATTGTAATCAATCCTCTAAACCTTGAATAATAAAAAAATATATACATCTATAAAGAGCGACAGCGTAACAAAAGTTAAAATCCGTGACGTATTAGAATAATTTAACGTTTTAATTGCGCAATAAATAAAATAAATGACTCATTATAAATTTTAGGGCATAGTTAGACCGGGCTTAAAATTTTCCTCTCTGCCTTAATTTGGCAATTTTAGTACACTAAAATGTGTCTGACATTCGAATGTTTATAAAACAGTTAAATTATCATACAAATATATATTAATCATTCAACAATTGGCCGGGTGACATTAATCAATATCTCTGTTATTCATGATAATGAATTCATTTGAATCCGACGTTTAAACTCCATTTTGTTTAAATGTGTAAATGTCAATGATTACTACTGTCATTTAACCAGTTTTCGACTGTTTAATGCTATAGTTATGACGAAATGACTAAATTATCTTGATTCTTATTATTTTTTTCGTATTTGATTATTTCATCTTAAATATTTATGTTACGAGGTACACTTTACAAAGTAAAAGTTATTAATTAATAACTAATTATTGCTAGTAAATACTCGTATATAACCACTAAACGACTTTTTAATGTCTACCAGTTTCGAGACGTACCCGCATCTTCGACAGGACCCTCACTACACCAACATGCAAATACTAAAATACACTTCCACCTTTACCGTCACTGAAATACACATATTATTTACGAAAAAATACACAAATTACATGCAGAGTTAAGAGAAGCGAACAACTCAATGTCCGAACATGCGTTCAAATAAGGTTGATCGTATTTAGGGATATGTTGCAGAATGTGCGGGGTGTGTGGGGGTGGGTTCGAAAGAGGAAGGAATAGGAGGTTGAAAGTTACACGATTGGTTATTTTTTAAATCAAATGTGGGCTATATTGAAAAGATATTTGACGATGTGGAATATCATTTTCAATGCTTTTTCAGTGTGAAACTTCTCCGTGTTATTTAATTGAATTATTTTTTTAGTGTTTCAATGTAACATTTTAACTCCTGTATCCTTATTCATCGTGATCTGATGATTAGCAAAAAAATAAATGATTAGCAAACTCTGAACAATTATTATTATTTCAACATCTCGTGTTCTTTAATGCAAATAGCCACGTGATAGTCTCCCAATATACCTTGATGGACACGTATTGCATTGTTGTTCTTACACTCCTGAATTGTCGAAAATATCATTTTTATCGTTTCAATTTGTTGATAATTTTCCAATATTATTTTTAGTATACAAAGCAGGTTTTATATTTTTTGGCAAGAATTTTGAAAATTCAGTTGAGGTTTTATTAACATATAGAATTCTTCTTCATTTTTAAATATTATCTTCATCTTTGTTGATATTATAACTATCTAAATAACTTGTAATACAAATAATTTTGTGTTGTAAAACTATTTAAAACTTAAAACCACGTCTAAATTCATAATTATTCAGTATTTCGTTTTTAACCCTTTAGATTAAATTGATTCCTGTGGGTATAATTTTTTTTGTTTACTGTGTACTATTTTTTTATTATTCCATGAAATTAGTTAAATTTGAGTGAAATATACCAACAACTTACCTTAAATATAAATTAGAAGGAAGATAGAAATTCGCTCAAAAACAACAACCAGTTAGAAATCAGCTGTCGAACTTAAAAACGAACTTGTCTGTCTATTGCTGGCTACCAACATAAGCATACATAAATAGAGACTTACTTAAAGATACTAGTAAATAAAAATTTAATTCTCCACTTTTGAATTTCGGTAGACAGGTACGTGAGTAAATAAAACTTAAAATCGTGTATATTTGGGCGAAAGTTCAAAACTTTTAGTATTGTGTATTTAAATTTTATACGAAAAATAATATGTTATTTTTCTACCAATAACAAAATTATTTACAACTGTAAATCATCCAGGGTGGTTTGTACAGTTTTTCAATGAAAAACTTAAAAATGTTTAGCCCTTTGAGCGTTTAAAATATTTAAAGATAAAATAAGTAGTAAAACTATGATTGAAAACTAAATTTATACTTAAATGCTTTATAAGCTAGATTTCATTTAAAATATGAATAGTTATAAAATCCTCTAAACATAACCTCTGAAAAGAATTAGAAATACTTAGTAATTTTTAATACAAGTTTTTCCTTTTGTATATTAAATCGGCCGGTTTTGTGTTTTGGAGTAAAAACTTTTATACGCCCGGTAAATACCGGGTATTAAAGACGATTCCTAAAATTATTTGTTTATACCTATATTTCATTTTTAATTGCTACTAATCCCATCTTTTAAGCGTTCAAAATAGGACGCTGGGTTAGGCCGAACAAGTAATACTTACAATAAGCCGAAAAAAGAGTTTTGTATATCCTTGTTCATTGGGTCATTTGGGAAGCAAGTTGTTCGGTCAAGTGATAATTGCCCACCCTAACCCAACAAATACCTGCCTTTCTTTAATTTATAGGCTCGGGGGTACAATAACCATTCTGTATTCTTTTTTCCTCTTAACCTTCGGGCTACTAAAGCAATTACAATAAAACCCCCCGTAGTCGTTAAAATAAATAAGTAACAGAAATCACTGCTATCCGTCGAGACCAAATCCTGCATTTTATTTAATTCGTGTAATTTTCATAATTAGCACTTATCCGATTCGTTTAATTCCGCGTCCCATTATAACGCTAAACGAAAAATAATCTCATACAATCAGTAACATGCTATTATCCGGCGATTTGATATTAGGATTATTCATCGGACGACCAAAGGTACGTTTTTATTATCCCCTAGTCAATTATTTAGATTAAAATAAAATTAAAACTTGAATAACCTTGTAATATTGGGATTGCATAAATACTTAGAATTTTTTCAACTTATTTCTGATTGGTATCTTATATCAGAGGATCATGGGTAAAACTTATTCCGCACAAGTTTATATTTAGGAATAATATAGTTTTTTAATCGTAATAATATCATTATATGGGCTAGTAATTGTAAGTTTAGATTTTAGATAAATATTTACTCTGTTTATATCTGCTTTTTACTTTCATTTTGCATATGCTTTTAAGTTTCTTTCTCAATATTACTATTTCATTTAACTCGGTGCTTAATTAAAAGAAATTCCCATGCTGTGGACACTGGCTTCTAGGTTGAGAAAGCCATGTCATCAATTTTGCTCTCTTTGAGACATTCGAGCATTGCAACTCTCAGATGTGTATTTTTTGCTGTTATACAATCCACTGCAACCTATGGATTAGTTGGCTGGGGGGGTTGTGCGGCATCCATCATAAAACTTCTCACAATCCCACAGAAAATTTTCTATGGATCTCTGGTGCCCTCTAATATATCAGAACAATTGTTTTAGTGTATGAAGGTACTGAGTGTGAGACATTTTTACCTAAAAGAAGCTTCGACGTGCGTAACTTAAGCTCAGAAGCACCTATACTATAAAGCACCGAGAGTGTTATTTTTTTTTTCAAGATTGTATCAAATTCCCGAGGGTAAAATAAATTTTCGAGAGATCCGGTAATGACTTTTCTTAAACATGAACAAATATCAGTACTACAACCGATGATTGTTTTTTTAACTAGTCAAATTAAAATTAATAGTTCTCAAAACTACGATATTGTGGCTCAACCACGAAGATGATTATTACGCATTTTTAAAAATATAGTATCAGCCCACCATAAAATCAGAAAATGAAGCTACTCAAAATACGATCTGTAACATGGATGTAGTTAACAGGCGGCCTCCGTGGTGTAGTGGTCAAGACGCTTGACTCACGCTCGGAAGGTTCCGGGTTCGATTCCCGGTGAGAACACAAAAATCAAAAATGAATTTTTCTCAAGCCTGGGTGTTCTGTGATGTAATTCATCACTGTAATTGGGCCTACTGGCCTGTAGTGGTGCAAAAATAAATGAAAAAAAAAATGAAAATAAAACCAGATAAATACTTAACTATATTTCGTTCATCTCTAATGGTTGTTAAATTTGAATTAATATTCCTCGCAAAGACGGCATTGTTACTACGGGCAGGCATGAAGCGGGTATTTCGTATTTAAGGCTAAACGTGCTCCCGAAAATCCTTTTAGAGCGTCCATCGAACAATGTCGTATTAACGGTTTACTGTCCAAAAGGACAAGTCATTTTTCTCTACCGCACAGCACAATCATTAGTCCATTCATCATTTCTACGCGTCCGGGTTAATCAAAGGGACAATTTTCTAATGTGACGGTCGGGTTACGTGACTAACGACATTTAAGTTGGGGGTCTTTGGTTCTAAGCCGCTTCGGAGGTAGCAAATGCTTGATTTATTACTACTTTAATTTTAATGCTGTCTCGTTTTATTCGAAGTAACACAAACATACAAACGAATTAAATTGAGGTGTGTTTGATTCAAAAGTTAGGTGTAAAAACGCGCGTTTAGAAAAACCCTTTAATCGTTTTAAAAATAAAGTTTTTCATAACAATACGATTATTCAATCGTTATAATTATGCCGAAAAGTTATTAATCTATCACACGAGATTATAAAAATTCGAAACAATGAATTAAATTAATGACTGACTGTGAAGACCGCAAAAAAAAGCTTTTAAGTTTCAATTTTACATTTTTTGTTTGTTGTCTAATTCGGTTTAGCATTTAGATTGTAATTTCATAGAATTGTTGCAGACTTACGAATCAAAGTTCTGGGATCAAATCTCACTCTACCACAACTCTTTTTCCCCTTTTCAAGTAGATATTTCCAACTCATTGAAAACAGTCTCCAAATTAAAATATTTTGATTCTAAAGAACCGAGTTGTTGTCCTGTGGCTAGTGTCGTGGACTTACGGATCAGACGTCCGAGGTTCGCTCTACAACAACTTGGTTCTCATTTTCTAATAGTGAGTTATTATCAACTCGTTGAAAATGGCCCCCAAAATCGAAATATTTGAGTTAATCATAAGAACGCGAATATTACTTTATTAACAAAAAAAATGTTTATTGAGACTATTTTTTTTTTCAATTCAGCTCTTGGGTTATCACTTATTTTTTATTTAAATTATCCAATAACAAACTCTTAATACAAAAATACGTATTTCTGTTCTATGAAAATTCTGTTCTATTGTTCGTTGTATCGTGGAATTTATTAAGGCTTTTAATGGATTATTGTTACATCGAATATTGTATAAGTAAATTTAATGTTTCAGGCTGTGTTAAAAATATTCTGAGTACCTTATCGCAATAACCGGAAACATTACAAATTTTATGAGTATCTGATACACTTTCACATTTTTCAACCTAAAGCGTTCACAGGGAAAAAAATAATAAAATATAATTTTTAGGGAGTAGGTAATTAAAATTTATGCTTATCTTATGTATAAAGAGACTGATAAAATTATCTAAATGGCGTCTCCCTAAAAGCTCTCAGTATAATTTCATGTAGATTTTTGGGAAATATTCAGATAAATCTTAACGGAAGTACGTTAATGTCTTTTCTGATAAGGTGCGTGACTTTATTACGAACGTGATCCAGTTATTCTAGTCGGTAATTATTTAATGACTTTCATGTCAGATTAAGAATAAGTCAAAGATATCACGACATGTTGGGGATTTAGACATGAAGTCCCAGTTAAATGTCATACCTATAAAAAAAAACATGCACAGTCCAGAATACGGCAATATGCTGAAAAATAATAATTCTATTTATTGCCTTGCAATTCCATACAAGAGTAAATAAATAATTGAAGTCAAATCATTGTTTTATTTTTGATAGCTTCATTGCATTTCAATGAGTTTTATGTGCATTTTTTTACACAACTAAAATACGTAGAAATGTATGACGTCACTAATATAACATGTTTCATTCCTCATCACAAAAGGAAGCGAATAGTTTCCATTAAAACATTTTTTATCTTTTATTTTGTATCTTGATAATTATGACAAAAAACAGCCCCATTATTCAACAGACAAGCGGTTTTTTAAGTGTCGCAACAAAAAAACCCGACAAATTTGGTCTAAAAAAGGACTAATTGCAATAAACGACTGGGTTTTCTTCCCAGGAAATTTGAGGATAAACGTTTGTGCACTGCTAACTCTGTTCTATTAATAAAGGTGTGTTTTAGATACCAGACATTATATTATTACTCAACATATTAGTACTACCTTCTCATGTATTTATTTTAATATACAATGTTCAATATACTTCCCACCTAAAAATGCGTTTTGAATTCTTCGCGTGCCTTTAAACTCGTATAGGCATTTCAATAAAAAATAGACTAATGAAATATTTTGCAAATTATTGACCAGAGCCAGAATAACAAGGATAATATAAACGTTTGGCGATTCCAAATTATACGGGTTCGTCTGTAGAAGGGCACCAAAATGCATAGGTATCCAATGAATATTATAGAGAACACCGGCCCTGTTATTACTATAAATCTGAAAAGATCCCTCGCCAATTATGTGATCCCGGTATTTAAATCTCAAATAAGAGCGTAAATAAAAATATTTATAAAATTTACCTGATTCCGAAACAATCAAAACATTACTTTATGTATGTATTAAAATGCTATCGTTGCTTTTCTAAATACTTCGAGGTTAGTGAAGCATTTTAATAACTTAAACCTCATTAAGATAATTCGTTCATTATATTGGATCGCCGTTTTACGATTTTCTTTGATCCATAAAGTTTTTATTCCAGCAGCGGCCACCCGCAAATGTTTTCTGAATTGTCCCATTAAATTCCCATTAGACCCGAGCTATGGGGTTACAGCAGGTGATAGGAAATAATTGACAGTATGGTGCAAAATTCGTTCGCATTGTAACGCGTCTATCATAGTTTTCGGTTGGTTTCCGGGAATAATTAGTTTACAGACAATCCGACCATTTCGAATCCAATTTTATCGACCTAAAACTAACAAATAATCGTTTCAGTTGGAATTCGTTATTGAATTAAAAGGCGGAATAATGGAGGTATTATTAGGTAATATTATGAGTTTTGAAAGAACAAGTAAAACCCATCAATGCAACATTTGTGGAAAATGAAGGTTGAATCACCGTGTCATTTAAAGCAAAGCTATATTTTATTACTTTCTCACGATTTGACAATTTAGATGACATTAAAGATACGTTTCGGTGATTTCAATGGCCGACATTACTTTTCGTCGAAAATGTTTTTGCTTCGCGTTCTCGACGCATTTGGCCGCAATGTCGCCTAGGTCATCAGGAAAACATGAAAAAATACATTTATACATCACTAATGTTCGCTTTACAATACTGGCTCGTATTTTTCCCACTCATTACGGAGGAACGGGTATCGTGACAAATGACAGTGGCTTCCTCTTAGCCGGCGTAGGTCGATCTAATCGTCATTTTCTTCTGGAAGCCTACTGTTGCCTAATATGGCTACTTGAACAGCTAACATAAGCCTCTGTCTCTAAATTGTTGAAAATGTACTGCCACACACAGTGTTGAATTATGCGAAGAAAGAAAATACATTTTATTTTATCTCACGTTCGTATCAGGCTAGCTAGATTTTTAAGAAATTAATTAACATCTTGCAGGATAATACCGAGTTTCTCGAGTTGATTATCCCAAGAGCACATAAATGACTAGAAAAAAAGATTTTAGCTTCTGACCATAAACTACACAGTCAAGCGGCTCGTTTGTGCCCTCCGACATTATTTGTCACGGTTAGTCGTAATTTATCACGCGATGAAATAAAAATATACGTATTACATTCGAGTTAACTTATTACAAGAAGGATGTGTAAAAAAGTCATAATGCGGCTATCAGAAAGAAACGTTAACGGCGCGCGGCGTCTGAGACGAAAGAGGCACAATTATCATTAGCAAAAAGAAACAAATTACATTATGGGATTAAGTCACTACAAATGGATTTGTTTGTAATGTTTCTTTTTGAATTCTAAAGATAAAAGGGCGAGATGGAGATTTGATGATATTTTCGACAAGGATTTAAATTCCTTCACCTGTAAAGCAACGACCGATCCCCGAAAAACGCACTCAGAAATTTGAATAAAATCTTAAATATTCAAATTGACGACGGATCTTTAAAATCTGAAATGAATAAACATTTTCAATGTTTCTCTTTCTGTTCTGTTGGTAGTAATTTATTCAAGAAAAATACATTTGTATCAATAAATTAACGCTATCTTTGACATCCCAGCTATTGTCAACATTATTGCTAATTTACGTTTGCTACATAATGAGCTATCTGCATTGAAAACATGTAAGGATTAATGTCTTGATTAACATAACAATACGTTCAATAATGATCTATGAGCTGTGTCCAAAATATAGCTTGGCCAATTAATACGACTTTGTGGACGGAATGTTTTTAGAAAAATAAAATACATAAATTTACTGTTCATATTATTGTCGGGAAAATTCAAATGTTGAAATAGCTTATTGAAAAATGACAGTTTTTTACAATTTGTTGATAGGTATATTCGATAAGTTTATTTTCTTCTTCTTCTTCTTCAGCCTTCTTCCTCTCACTGCTGGATATAGGCATCTTCAATATCCTCGCATCCTTCGCCGCCGCTTGCTTTTTTTGCTTCTTCCCTCCCCACAGCGGCTATATCGTCGGCCCATCGCTTTTGAGGTCTTCCGACGCCTCTCTCATTCTTCCGAGGTCTCCACTTCAGAACTGTATGAGGTTTATCTTGTGGTACCCTGTCTTGCGGCATGCCTTGGTCATTTTACACGGAGGGGGGGGGGGCAAAGTGAGGTTTCTAATAAGTAAAGACGTTTAGCTCGGTTATTAATCATTATTTAATTTGTTAAGAATGGTCAATTGGTTGTGTCGTTTATGACGCAAGATTTGTTTTATTTATTTTAATTACAGCATAAACAGTTTAACTACAAAATAAAAATATAGACCCTTATATTAGTTTCGTAATAGACAGTTTCGTAAATAACAGTTTCCCCACTTTGCCCCACACAACAGGGCAAAGCGGAGTACCAAGTGAGGCAATGTGAAATGGCACTTTAAATATCACGTACGGTGGTCATTAGTTTGATTAAATTAATTTTTAATTGAAGAAATATGTATTTGAGAACGAAAATTATATTAAGTTTAATTAATAGAACAAAATATTCACTGCAATAGCAAAAATTGTCAATGGACATTGCACACAAATGGGTTGCTTTATTGTCCACATCGAGTTCTCCACTCCAGCACACGAGCACACGAGGGGTGTGCGCAACGATTGTATTTCCTACATTTTATCCATCCCCCAATCGGCTGACACCACAAGCCACAATGAATGCATTCAGCGTCTTCAGCAGCTGAGGATTCTTCTTCTTCTACTTGTGTTTATTTTCTTCTTCTTTTGTAGACCCCACAGACCATGAATGTTTGTCGGTTTTTTTCTTGTTTGTTCTAACTATATTGACTGAAACCATAGAATAATAAATTAATACGTATTTTAATAATTATGAAACACTATGTAAACAGTACTTTCAGTCTACTTGCAAAATAAAACAAGGACGGCGCCATCTTACCTTTGCCAGTAACCGATCTTTTTACTAGCCTTTTTATTTTTAGGCGTCTACCTCATATAATAAGTGTATTTTCACCATGTAAATATTCACAACAATGAACATAAATTCAAAACAAATTTTGTCAAATATTTTAACAAAACGGTAGTGTTAATAAAATTTTACGGGGAAAAAAAACTAGCTAAGAGATGACGTCTAATCTGGGTGCAGGTGGCGTGGCAACTCAAAACTGAAAGCCAATCGGGTCTCTTTTGACTACCACGTGCCTGCTACTATACGATGGACGTGCGCTACCCCGCTATGGCCCGGTACCCCGCCATGCCCTCTCCCTCAATTTTTAATTGTAATTTTTTTATGTGTATTTTGATTTTATTTATTAATTGGTTTTTATATTTTGTTTCAGGTATGAAAACAACAATTTAAGTCTCCAAAAATGACGTAAGTTAAACTTTTCGGTAATTTATTTTATTATATTTATTGCTAAACTTCGTAACGCTCTACGAACCCACTTAATTTTTTTCTTATATTCCGAAATTCGATCGCAGTATTCACGATTATACTCGTATTAATCTTTTGTCAATGTTATCAATGTTTTACATTAACCGAAATCTTTTATGGTCGGATTTTCTTCTCGAAGCTTCTTCATTATAATTTAGGTAGAACAAAAGCCGATGGGGTTAACTTAAGTCGCTCGGTTGATCCCCTTTAAAACTTTATATCTTTATTATCCATCCTTTGAAAATTTTACATTATAATGCTTATTGTAGTGTTAATCAGAAAACTAAACTTTTGTTGATACTCCGAGTCATCTGTGTGATTAGATTTTAATTTAAATGACTTTATAATAATAAATTCCTCGAATAGAAAATTACTCAAATTAACACTTATAAGAGAAAAAAAACACCTTAAATCAAAATAGTATTGTAAGTACTGCCATTTAATAAAATTTTAGCGTTCATTCATTAATCTGATACACTAACTACGTAGATTACATGAGAAAAGTAATGTAATTCGACAAACTGAATTTTTTGTACGCTGTAACATCTCTTTAACTTAAAACATTTTATGTTCATCTTCTCCAACACGTAACAACATGTGTACTGATTTTATATTACAATAAAGTTTGCGGTAAATTTTTAATATGATACTCAAATTGGACGAATTTAGCTGGAATCGGCTACAAAGAAGACCGCATTTTAATGGCTTAACTTTACACGCGAACCTTCGAGACTAGCCCTTAACATACTTCCTTTTAGCTATAGTATATGCCAAAGGCGATATGGTACAGTCGTTTTTAATAAAAAGCGTATCCTTATTTTCAATACACAACCTTTACACATAACGAGATATCATTTAGCTATTTTATTAACGACCACAGGAAACAAGGTAACCGAAATTGTACGGTTTACTGCCAACAATATGTAGATATTGACTAATGGCGTCTAAAATATGAATTATGTTCGTTTTTGTTCACGTTATTAATTGTTATATTGTTTCTCACTGGATAAAATTAAAACAGTTTTTAATTTGAATTATAATTGTAATACTCCCATTAGCTTTTGTCCCGTACTTTAAAATATTTTTTTACCCACGTAAGAACTATTTTGGCGAAGCAACATCGCATCGCAGACCCGTAAGCATTGAGCTGAATGACTTTATAAAGCATTTTGAATATTAATGATGCGATTTGAATAATTTTACGATTTTATAGAATAATACTGTAATGAGAGATAATTATGTACACGAACAGAATACTTAATGTGAAAATTCGAAACAAAACTAGCAATAACAAGATTTAACAATAACTACATTCTGTTATAGAACGTGCCGGAATTCCGAATTCTCACTAAACAGCGTAAATTTTTACAATGTTTTCGACCTGTTCTCGCTATTAGGATACCTATTTAATTGGAATAGGAACCGTAACAATAAAAATACTTTATCACTCACTTCAGCCAAGGAAAATATAAATTTCGCTCTCGCCAATACCGGAAAATCGTAGCGAATGCTTTGCTGTCTTATCGCTAAAGCTTTATGCATATTTTGAGTACGCCTATATTTTTATGGCGCCTCACAAAATTGGCGAAATACACATTGAAAGCTCTCGAATCTAAGAAATTTTTGATCGGGGAAACATAAAACGAAATAGATAAGAGAAATGGGATTTCATATGACACGTATTATATTATTTAGAATTCTGCCGCTAGCGCCAAATACTTAAGTATTTATGACCCGATTGTAATTAAATCCAGTTTCTTGAATAACAAGGCGAACATTTAATCTTAAACTTTTTTTTTGCAATTTTGTTTTATTCTGTAAAGTTTTATCACGTCAGATACGCCATAAGTGAGATTGGGCAGAAACTTTATTACGCACGGCTCGACCTATTACGGTTTCCTCGGTTGGCGGCTGGTGATATCGACTTGCGCGAATTCTGAAAGTGTCGTTTTATTTATGCTGCGATCTCCTTTATTTTCTGTTTTCCTGGCGCCTGTGCTCTGGATCTACCGCAGAAATTTAGATGAGAGGTAATGAAAATAATCGCGTATAAAATTGATTCAGACGACGGTTGCTTTGTCTCTTTTGTTTAGGTTTTCTTTGTTTTCCGGGGTAGGTTTAACATTTATCTCCTTTTCTGTTTTTGAAATGCAGAGGTAATTTCGTCTACTTTTTTATCTCACCCACGTGCTTCGTTTAAAGTGGGCTATAAATAATTTACACGAACGATGTTTTCTTGCCTTTCGGAAAAAACTTTTAAATTAAAAAAAAAATACGACTCTTTTTCTCGGGGATGTTTTATTCATTTATACGCTTAATATATAATTATATTTTTAATACGAAAAATTGAGTGCCGAAAGAAATTGCATCCATGAAGAAAGCCGAAGATATTTAGTTTAGGTGCATACAATACGAGTATACATATGCATAAAATGATAATCAACAATAGCTTGTAGCAATAAAATATAAAAGTATTAAAACAATACCTTTTTTTTTTTTAATGTAACCACAGATTTGATAATATTTTTTCATGTTATGTAAATACAACGCAAGAAAAAATACTGAAAAAACAAGATGCTGGATTTTCAATAAAAAATATACATATTAACTCTTTTTTAAATTTCGACATTGATGAATTTGTTCATGAAATGAATTATGAAACTAATTAAATTAAGATTGCAATCAAAATGATTTTGATGAATCATAACAATGTGTAAATTACTTTTGTAAAAATACCTGTATGCTAATGAATATATTTACTGAATTATAATTCGTTTTATCTGACGATGTTAATCATCTCGTGTGTCCGGCCATATGTATTGTTTTGTAAGAAGATTTTTTTTAAATAATTTTATGAGACGAGAAATATTTTTATTGGTTTTAATTTACTACATGTTAAGGAGAAGCGAATGAACTATTGTAATTTTTCACACCTTGATGTTAAACGACTTGAGTAATAATTACGAGGTACATTATAATTTATTCAATCCACGAAACATACCGCGGATATTTTGTTAGTAAAGCGCCCATGGTAAAAATTCAATTTAACTACATAAAAATAACGAAGTAAGTACAATATCGATAATATTTCCGTTGGAGAGATTTTATTAAATTTTACTTTATTACTTTAAAAACGGCGGTTAAAATATCAAAATACCACTGTAAAAAAACAAATCGAATATTCATACAGGCAACTAAAAACATTATTGGAAAAAGACGTACGTGAGTGTATCCAACTTTTAAACAATTTTGCTTCATTACATAAATAAATAAATATGTAATATCTACCTGATAAAAATATTGAAATGTTATAAATAATCAAACACTTAATTTTATTCCGTTAATTTACCTAACAGTTACATATCTTACATAAATTGTTAGTCTAAGCTGTGTTAAAAAATATTCTTAAAATCTGTTATGATCCTGGATACACTGAGTTGTGATATGTCAATACGTTTACCTCCTCTCAAAGCAGCTTAGCCTTATTGAGAGTAAGTATTGATAAAAACGTTAAAATGCGAATTATTTCATTAATACAACTCAACATGCTTTAGGCCTTTCTATTTACTTATTGGTTTATTATCTGTCGTAACTTTTAAAATAAATAAAAAAGATTTTTCAAGCATAAAAGATATATTACTTTTGTTAACATTTTTTTAAAAATGGGATTCAATAAGAATCCACAGTAAATTTGTTTCATCAAAATACTTAGATATCAAAAAGTAGAAGCGCTTAAATTAACAAATACAATACTCATTGCACAAGGGGTTGAAGGTTTACAATAAAATAATAGGGTCTTCTTCAATAGGAAACTTTGTCTGCTTGAAGAACATTAAAAACGTAATGAATTATTTTATTTAAATATACCCGCTATGAAAAAAGTTTTTTAATAATTGCAAAATTATTATAATATTATAAAAAAATATTGCAACGGAAGGAAACATTTTTGAGAGGGGAATATGGGATTATGACCTGTCATTGGCTGATTTATGTGGCCACTTTACACGCTGTGTAACATTTAAAATGCTGCTTATGTTCGCCTCGGTTGTATAAACTGCAATCGTTTACTGCAACTTCATAATGTATTTTTTTTAAATTATTTTATTCACTTAAACGCCCAGAGGGCTTTAGCAAGTATGGTACATAAAAAAATGTATAAAGTAAGAAATAAAATATAACATTTGGTACATTCAAATACATATTCCTACATATAACTAGTAAGAAAATAAAGATGATAATATGTACATAAATATTGTAAAATATGTAAATTAATCAACATTCCCAGTAAGAAAAACTTTAGCAAACAATAGCAAAAGATAAAACTATTGTAAATAAATAAGATTGCGTATTCCAGACTTATTATCAACTCTACGTATTTTAAAATCCATATGTGTGTAAAAAATAAATGTATTTATTGTTTCGTATTTATTTTATGCGGCTAATATTAGCGCCGTCACCCTTAGTATTTTTATTTCACTACGTTATTTAAGAGTGGTTTATACGTTTTAGATTTAACGATTTTGTCCGTTAAAATTGTAGCTTATCTGTATCTACGCGTTGTATTTTTTGTGTTAGTTCTTGATTTGTTTTTCCATTTTTTTAAATCTACTGGTGTAATTTTTTTAAATAATTTATCAGCATTTAAATTTCAAAGCACTTTATTATTTAAAGATTGTATTCAGTTGTGCTTTGGTTTTGTGGACATCTAATTACAAACAATTGATGTGAAACGTTTAAAATTCTAAAATTCTAATATTGTAATTAAATTGTTGCCAATCTACGAGAGAAGAGTTGTTATAGATTCCGGATTTGAGTTTTTTTCAATAAAACAGATTTATTTTACTGTGAGCAAGCTATAATTATGATATTTTTCTATCCTTGAAATTATACAATACAATCCCTTTAGTTACTTCGACAACTAATATGGTGGAAAAATATCTCGCTCTTCGCCGTAATTGCGAAGGCTTTAGTCAGAAGATGGCCAAAGAAACTCTTATTTTACTAACCTCTCATCTCGTATCTTCTTTTATGTAATCTCAACAAATATTTGTTCAACAACAAAAATTTGCGTCGTTATGAATTAAGCGATCTCGAATTCTTTTTATAAATAAGCTAGAAAATATCGAGTTTAAGATAATTTAACTATTATTAAATAATGAAGAATCTGTAGTTATTTATACTATTTATTTATAGTTATCAGGTACAAAAGAAAATTTCTAAAACAAGGTTTAATGAGAAAGCGATGCTGGGCAGAAGGCATCGACATGAATAATTCTCAGTTCTGTTGTATCAACGCAATGAAGTTTTGGTGTAGACTTGAAGGTAGGTTTATTTCAAATTATATGGGTTTTCTATTTTGCAACTTTTCGTTTCCTCGCAAATCTCAAATAATGTATTGAGATTCCCGTTTTATTTATCATCAGGATGTTCACTTTCGGGGGCTTTCGTAGATAAACTCTTTCACAGGGGAATACCGTCTTTGAACTGGGATGAAAAAGGGTTTTGCAAATTCTTATTTCTACAGTCTAATGCTCTTCCGTCTAAACATAAACATTATGGAAAGCGCACAAATTGCTACCCGCCCTATCTAAAGCTGTAATAAAATTCATATGCATAACTAACTTAGCGCCTTTGTTTTGGAGGTTTCTTGCAAAAGAGGGGTAGATATTTATCTCCTAAATTTAAATGTTTCCTCACTCTCAGATTTTGTATAAAGAAAATCAAAATATTCAATCTTCATTTTAAACATTACTTTACTGTTTTTGAAACTCATTTCAAAGTATTTCGTCCTTTCGTCAATTCAGTATTGTAATATTTTGCAAATGAAATATAGATAATATTTTTGTCCGTAAGTTTGTGTTACTCAACGTTTTAACAGCTAGAATTAAGCAAACTATGCCATCAAGACGGACAGTGGCAAAACAAATTATTTTCCCTTCATGGTTGTTTCTTTGTGTACCTTATTTATGTAACAATAAAACCCGAAAGTAACCTGAACCTCTCGACCTCAAGTGACACTATCTCTGTTTTATTTAAGGGATATAAACATAACCCAAATTTTTGTGGGTCAGGCCCCAACTATAAAAGCCGAACCATTAGAAAAGAGCCGTGGGCTTTTTAGGCTTCTTTATTGCATCTCAGTTGGGAATAGGAGGTACTCCGAGGCCGAACGAAGTAAGATATAATATGCATATAGAGAGATTACTCGGTGGAACTGATTTTTTAATCAACTTCTCCATTCTTTTAAAGTTCATTTATAGAAAGTGAGCTTTTACATTCTTATCGAAACGTAATAGGCTAAACACGAAATCGCTTCTGCGGTAGATTCAAATTTCATCGACGCTTCCTATTTCCTTCTGAATCACAAAATAGCTTCTGTACACGCCTACATTTCTAAATAAATTGATAGCTTACTAATACCCGGACAACTCTAAATTGACATCGTGATATTCAAATTAAGGCGGATTAGAATTGAAATGTCAACGTTGCCGAAGTAATGATCGGTCGTAAATTGGTACCATCAAGGTAGGATATTATGGTCAGGCAGATGGTATTCCCCGATCCCTGGGTGATTAATTTATATTTAATCCTCGCGGCGCGTCTGTCAATGGACGTTGATCATTTTTGGTTGAATTATGATAAGGATCTCTCGACTCTCGAGTTATCGTATATTAACGGCGCGTCCTTTGGAAGATCACGTATCCACGGTTTTTACCCAAAGATCACGTCCGCTATGCTACTTAGGCAGAACATTCAACATTTATAATGTATTGTTATTAAATATCAACCAACGGATGAAACCAATATATGAGTACCAGAATAGCAGAAAACTGAGATGGTTACAATATTATACACGTACTAGGTACATACATTATCATGAATACTCTTACGATTCTATAAACATATATGTATAGGAAAATAGGTACCTTAGTGAGTACCCACCGACCGGACAGCCAGCATCATTAAGTCACGAGGTGTCTAGTTGAAACGAGTTGAGTTTACCGCCAAATGGAAAAGATAGCAACATCCCTATGATGTAATAATTTACCGTGGTACAATAATTGGGATCCTTTTTGTACGTTCGTCTACTGGGGTAGCATTGAGATGACATCAGGATCAACCATTACTGCCGACCGCGCGTCCGCCTCAGTAGCTAGGACGTGCCTTCGAAACGATAACCAATTCCGTTTTTCTCTTCGATTTGTTTCGTTGTCTAGTTATTATTTCTTTTTGGGGTTCGTCTATTTTTCTTGATTAAAAGTTACGCATCTTAAAACAAATACTTTTAGTTAATCATATTCTGAAATCAAGACTTTATAGATTTCGAAATTTATCCCAAGAAAATTATACATAACGGTTAGTTTATTAGATGTTTATGTGTAATAGATTCTTTGACTTATGTCAATTATTTATTGAACTGCATTATGATCAGTACGTTTATATTCATAATGAGTAATAAATAAAAATACGTGGTTATTTAGACCAATTAATTATATCAATTTCATGATTTTTGTATCAATTTTTTTACATAGGTGTGATAAGTTGACTTTTAAAAAACATGTTGTCGATCGATCGCCAACGTCAATTGACAGTTCCTACTACACCAATTGATATGCTAAGCTACCTCATTAATCGATCGACGTCGATCGATATAAACACCCTTAGAAAATGGGAAACAAGTTGCGGTAGGGAGGGCTTCGAATCTCTGACCTCCTGATCTGGAGTCCTCACCTCTTTCCACGGTATCACAACCAGGCTGAATTTATATAAGCCGTATATGTCATTTACTCGATTTGAATCTATACTTCTTGAAAATTGTCTTCAAAATAATCTAACAGAAAATACGTGCTTAATATAAAATGTGTATTTGTAAAAAAATATATTATAATTCTCGTATAACTAACTTAACATACTAAAAGATTAATTACTAAAACATAGTTTTAACGTTTTATATAGATTCCCTGGAGTTAAACATGTCTTTTAAAGGAATAAATAAAACCACTTTGTTTTATGAACCACTTATTTATTATCACAACCGACTAGTTTCGGCAACTCATGTTGCCCTCTTCAGGGTTATATAATGACTAAATATAGTATGTATAGTGGTACAAACATCTAACATATTAAATATGTATACTTATTTATACAATAAATTTATAAAATAAAATAAAATAAATAAAAGTTAAACTGGTTCGATAATCTATTAAGTACCTTTTTTCCTTTTCAACTAACTCCATGTTCCCACTTGAAACCCTTTTCGTCTAATTAGCTTACGAAGCATTTGACCGTAAACCAATAGCTTAAGAACCCTCAAGCATTTAAATGACTTTCGATAGCATTGTATGTACCTAGTTTTTACCACAGCCAAGCTACTGGGTGGCTAAACCTATTTAATACTGAACATTTTAAGTCTTAACTACCTGCTTAAAGAATCTCAATTAATATCACACTCCATTTTTTAATCCCTTCTCTTTTGAATTTCGCTATCATTAGTAAATCCTATTTTTCTAATTTCACTTGAAAAGTATAATTTTTGTATTTCTTAAGACTGTAATTTATTTTCCGCTTTTTTGGCTGAATTCTAAAATTGACCTGTTTTGGTCATATATTTTATTCCAAATAAAATCAAACCAAGGTACCGAGACAGAATGTTGTTTCGTATTTGGAACAGTCCCAAAAGGCAAGTTCCACCAACTGTTCTGTTTAGATAAATGACGTGGAACATTCGAGATGAGATAAGGCTTGGCCTACTAGGGGAGCATAAGTTGCGGCGGGTCGGTTAATCGGGTGGGCGGCTGTTGGTGACATGCCCCGACCGGAGCGTATCGCGGTTAGCTTCCTCGCTCACTGCCTTGCCGGTGGGAATACCTGATTAACTGTATGTGCTCCTGATCACAGCGTCGGTAGATACATCTTTCTCACTTTTCAATCTACCAAACATCGCACGGTGGGTGGTTCGAATCAAGCCGCCATACATTATTTCCCACATTTGTTTAAAAGTCGTTTTTAAATTAATTTAAGAAATCGTAAATATCGCTGAATTTCGAATATCATAATTTTTACTGCAAACAGCCCTTGTAGAATGTAAACTGCCTTATTTTTTTTTCATTTGAACGCTAAAAACGTCTCTACTTCTCTCGCCCATTTGAAGGCTTCAATTTACTACCAAACCCTTTTTTGTCACATTCTCGAGAATTATAAAATGTAAAATGAAATCTCTCGAATCCAGGCGTGCCGATATATAAGCTCTTCTCTTGACGAAAATATTCCGGAGAGACGTCTGACAGGCTTATCGAAAAATTCCTTTCGGCTATCTAAAGTTACGCCTTTGATGAATTTAATTTCTTCTACGGTCATTATTCTACTTTTACCCTCGAATAAAAATGCCGAAATTTCAAATATATTTTTTTCGTGAGAATGAATTATTTTCGAAACATAATCAACCCATTCACACTTATTTAAATTGGATTAATCTAAAAGAATATTAAATTCACCAACAAGCTACAAAAAGTGGCTTGGTGGGATTTTAGTTTTAGTAAAAATATAACAAGTGAAATTGTTTTAAATTGTAAAAATGTATAATTATGCCATTAAATAAAATAAAAAAATAAAAAAAATAAATAAAAAAAAATCACTTTATGGTTAAAATAATGCTTCAGAACATTCCGTTTTTAAGAGTATCATTATAACAACATTGTATCTCGCCTTATGGGTACTGGTTTTGTCATATTCGACAATTATTTTCAACAATATTTTGAGTTTGTCCAATTTTTTGTAGACAAGGACTAGATTCAACTCCCTGGGGAGCTGTTCATATTAACATATTACAACAGAGATGAAGAACATTTAAGACAAGGTAATATAGAAGTCTAGGCATCTACAGGGCTTATGACCCGTCAATGGCTGGTTTAATTGGCATATGGACAAACTCAAAATATTGTTGATAAATTACCTGGTCCATGAAGAAGTATAGAAATTGAAAAAATAATATTTTCAGGCGTTGCCTAGTATGTAGGTGAAATAATTCAATTAAATGAATCTCACCCGCATAAATAAAGGTTTCAGCCCTTTAACTTCACAAACATCAACAGATGAAAGAATTGAAGGAATATATATGTTTAAACATAGGCAGAATGGTGAATGTTACACAGTGTGTAAAGTGGCCACTTAAACCAGCCATTGACAGGTCATAAGCCCTGTAGATGCCTAGACTTCTATATTACCATGTCTTAAATGTTCTTCATCTCTGTTGTAATATGTTAAAATTATTTTCATTCCAATTGTCTACAACTTTTGGCTCCTTCAATATCAAACCATTATATTTTATACGCAAAAACACAGTCGTCAATAATAATGCTTCGAATAAACTCTTTGTTCAGTTTATTGAGTGTATATTCTAAATAAATAACCACTTTAAATAATGATCTACGAATCTAGAGATTGCATATAACTTACATTATTTAACTCCTGCGGAGGGGAATTCTAAGATGATAATTAATTATAAGTCATTTTAGTGGCATTCATTACGTATGTATTAACATATAAACTACCTAATTTATTTTAGACGCACGCCTTATAAATAAATATCTTTGGTGTTCTCATAAAATGACTTTACTTATTGATTTTTTATGCTGGAGCTTTAAATAAGACTGGTTTTAGCATGCATTAAGAAACATATTGATGTGCCATATATTTATTTGAAAAATTATTATTTTGTTTCTGGCCCAATACAATATTTGTTATGATGTACTCTTATGCCTGTGTCAACTTATTACTCGTCCCAACTCAACACAGCACTTTCAGTCCCATAAAGTTGGGACTTATGTCTAAAAAATGTGTAATAAACTACGTAGAAGTAAAAAAAAAATCCATAATAATAATTGTCTCAAGACTAACCATTTATTTAGAGAGATACTGATGATTCCGAGTCTTTAACAATATTAGCAAATAAACAATTATTTTTAAAACGTTTATAATATTCACTCGGCGTCCACGAGGAAAGCAGGATCCTTAAGTATGTATAATGTATGATCTATGATTTATGTTCGGTGTATGTTTTCAAAGGAAGCTTTTGCAATAATACTGGTATTGATTTGATTGAATATGCAGTCTGGAATATTGCCGCTGGGCACTTATTTTAAACAGTCGGACGTGACGCGCACCTGTGTCCGTTTCCTGTTGTCCTAATACTTCACCGACTCAAGTTCAAATGATTTATTTTAGAAAATATTTCCAGCAAAGGTCACCGACTGATTTTATTTCTCCCGAAAGATTTAATTTTGCCAAGATAACTTCCATCATTCTTCCATAGGTATTGTATATATAAATATGCGCTTCGTTCAAATTATCTGCTGGACCCATTCAAACTATAGTTTTGTTATTAAGACGTTTAATTCATCTCGGGTTTGAATTTGAGTGCATACCCTCGTTACTAAACCGCTTCAGGTTGGGGTGGGAGGCGGGAAGAGGTAGATTTCCGAACGCGATAAAACAACAAGCGATCAAATTAGGTTTATTAGGCGGATAGAATGGGCGGCACCCCTGGACGCCCGCCTATACTTTAATTAATCCGCCCATTTGGAGTTCCCTCCGGAACGCGGGGATAGATTGCCCGGAACGGACTTACTCCAGAAACACTCGATTCTTGGCGCTCAAGACCATCGACACCTCGAATTAAGTGGAATCTCATTTCAATCACTTCTTTGCCGGAAAACATGGCCGCATGAATCTATTTCTAAACATTGAATATCATTGCACTAAAATTTCTCTGAATTTTCTTCTATCGATTCATTCTGGTTTTCTTTAATTTGTGTAAATTAAGATTAACCTTTTCTCACTGTGTTTAATGTGTCGCTATCTACCCGGTGCAAATTTGTAATCAACTACCACTACCCTTGAATTTATCACTTCTAACTTTAGTTATTTCAACCGTTGAGTAAAGTTGATGGGCGTCGCATGCTTGGTATAATTGTTTAAATTTTCCACCTTGTCTACTATAAAGGGTAAGGAAATCTAAAGACATCAGGAATACTAGTCTCCATAATGGTGGCGCAGAGAAATGACGGCACTTTCGTAAAGCGCTTTCTTTAATTATCCAAAATTTATACTTATGTACCCATGCGTGCCATTAAAGGAGAAATTTATTGCTGCTGTAATACAAATGAATTGGGCGGATACTGTTGTGGGAACTAACTCGAAAATTCAATGCCGTTCTTATTTGGGGCAAAGGGTATAAATTAAAAATAACAACCGAGAAAATGGAGCAGGTGTTGTACTTTCCGCTAACTTCCGAATCTATATCAACAAAACTGGTTTGACCTTTTCGCGATGAAATTCAATTTCGTACTAAAATACTGTTAGTTTTCAGAAAAAAAAACTCTTTAGAAACGAAATCCCTATCGCGTTATATTCCCAGCCATCACGCTATCATCTGCTGCCGTATCTTTCCTCGGGCTGTAGAGTTTCACGCGAATTCTAGTAGCATATTATAATTAAATTTTCCGGAACATAATGTAGAAATGAACATTCATGTCAAATTCAATCAGCACAAATGAAACGTAAAAGTTTTCCCCGAACTTTGTAAGTAAATGATGCTTTTCCAAATAGAAACCCGCAAACTAATTCCATGGCACTGTCATTAACGCAACATGCTACTCCTCGCTAGCAGTAAATACAATCGCTAATGATCACATCACGTGCTTATGTTAAGGTTTATATCTCTGCGAGCTTTTATCACTAAAATGAAATATAATACGTATTAAACAAGGAAAATTATCAACGATTTACCCTGACCTGTATCATATCCAGAAGAAGAATCCACCCCGTAATTTTGTTTCTACGACCGCAATGTCCAATTTGTGTCAGTTTTATACCTAATCACATTCCCGATTACGATCGTACCTATATAAGTACATGTGTATTTAAATATTCATCCACGTTTTTATATTATTTTTATCTGTTGTTATTTATCTCCGATTCTCGGTAGGAGACCACGCGTGGCTAATGTGTAATGTGTATGCATGCTTAGGATTCTCACCTCACTCGGAGAAATTGGGATGCGGGTACCGAGTATCAGTAGATCGTAGGGTACTTTACATACACCGAGCTCCCCGAGCAGAGAAAATGAATGCCATTGCTTACATCTGGCGCGGGGTTTTCTCTATTGTTTATACTGTGTTCATAATAATAACAATAATACTGAACATGTGCTTCGGATCGTGTCGGCGCTAATTCTCCATTATATCCGCCATTATCGCGCGGATGTAGCGCGGCACATTTAAATCATTCCGCCTCACTAACGCTCAGTTCACTGTTAGACATCATTATAGAATACAGATACAACTCTAGGAAAAATTTCGCATTATTGCTCGTAGTCATTGCGGCGTTCCTCCATACTTATGGCCCTTGTCTGGATTAGGGTTCGGCCGTTCGGCCAGTTATTTCCCGCCAATTTTCTCTGCCCGATTATGATGTCAAAGTCTCGATAGCTTTTTACGCCTCCATTTTGCGGCGTTCGACTATGTGCGTTTATTGCCGCGTATTATATTCGCGTGCGTAGGCCTAGTTTCGTATACGCCGCTTCCTATTGAATACCCGCCACTGGAACATACACGTGTCACGTGGTCTGCGTAGATTAAAAATATAAATAATGACAAACGTATTATGACCAACAGTGCTGGACACGAATAATAAAATAGTAATAATGCTTTTCAGAATGAAAGTTAATTTCACGCGATGCTTTGGTGTAATCAGTGATACAAAAATACGGTTACGAATAAGTTTTCATAACGCTAATGTTATTCGGCCATTTATCACAACCCGAATGTAAATCGAGCGACAGAGCGAAGTACTGAAGCGCGAGTAATCTTAATATATCATCTAATTTGATATATTCGTATCACTTTCTTCATCCCCGCCATGAAAATACCACCGCCATCGTATACTTAATTGCGAATCTTTTTATGCCACGAGGTATTCGTCGAATTGTAAAGGTTCCCTAATTATTTCACCCAAGATCCCCGCTAATGAATACATGTCTCGCATTCATGGTCTCCTGATACGATCTCTCGGAACAGCTACCTACAGTGGTGAGTAAAGCCGTCGATACCGCGGCTGTGTAGGTATTATAACACGTGTATAGCCTTGTTTGATTTTCAGTTGCGAATTTTAACACTCGGAAAGGCTTATGCCAGCCCAATTTCCAGCGTAGATTATTACCGCCTGTGTTTTTCGTCCGCATTTTTCCAACGCATACGCCGAAATACCTTTGTAATGTGGAATTGTGTTATAAAAAGTCGAAAGCTTTATGGCGACGCGCGACGCCGACGCCGACGCTCCTTAGGCGTTTATTTGCTACGGTTTTATATTCAAGTACCCACGGCCGTATTTGCTCTATTTCTACATACTGATTGTGGTTCGTAGCACGTACCTAGCTACCAAAAAGCTACGTTTGAATTTGATGAGAACTTTAAGAGGATATGGGGTGTCAGAGAAATTTGATGAATAGGTACTTGAACATGATTATTTTGTTACTCTCTCGCAGATGTCTCCCTGATATTGTTCGAAAAAGACAACTGCACGTCAGATCAATTATACCTAACTGAAATCGAAAAAATCAACCTTTCGCTGTCTCATTTTCCGAACCCCAAAACTACCGATTTTAATGGTGTAATAACTTATATTTATAGTATTTAGTAAACATGAAAAAAAAATAATAGGAAAGAATTCATTAGTTACGTAAATCTTGGCGAAGAAGCTTGGTTGCTTTGAAACCGGTCGGTGAAAAAAAAAAATGTGGTTAAAAACAAAGTTGTTTAATTTATTTTATTTTACTTATATTTAAGTTACTAATAAAAATACTTGGTACCCTTCCACTTGTTTATTCGACCAATAAGCGCTTTCACCCTCTAATGGGTATCTTCAGACTGGTTGAATAACTTATATACAAATATAAGTTATTATATCATCACAACGGAATTCCATCAAGAATTGTCAATAAATAACTGAAATCAAATAAAGTATACCGATTTGTTTTTTTTTTTTAAAGAGTATCAGTATGAAGTTTCTGTGTCAGAACCTTTTTCTTTTTAAAAGTTATTTATTATATAATATAAAATTATACGGTACGTCCGAAGACGGCAGATAAAACTGGGCGCATTTATGGCTTTTTAAATGTTCCTAGACCCGATAACAATTTATCCAAAAATCGAAACGAAGACAAGCCAATGGTAAATGTGTACTCGTATATTGTGTAAAAAATCACCGCTGCATAGACAAAATATGGGAATACGCCTGTATGAAGAAAAGCCAGACCGCGATTTCTCTTAATATTTACTCAAACTCGTTTCGTGAAATTTCGTAATAGTTTTACAGATCATCAGTTACTATATTTTATCATCAGCCTGATATTAGATGTGCAATAAAGTTTATATTCCTCATATTCAAGTCTCATTCCTTTACCTTGTTCGCGATCTATGTAGTGTGTTGGAACTGGTGTGAAATTTTCATTGCACCTCTTATAATATGAGGTAGCAGATACTCGTCTATAATTTATGGTTTTATTCCACATATACTGGCAGCTTTATGGGGGTGTTGTAGTAAGAGTTATTTAATTAATTACGGAACTGGTTTCAGCGTATAGCGGTGTTAGATTCGTCTCCTTGATAAAGAACTGCGATAGCCGTGTGTTTTTATTGCACCCCAAAGCTTCAACAAAACGCTGACTGCCATATATCACTGTAACCCTCCATTCCAAACGGATTTCTGGGGAAGGTCATCATAATACTTTAACGATGAGAACTAATAGACCTTGTATAACCTTACCTAACACGCAATTAAATAATCAACATTTTAGTTAAGAAAATGAATTAAAGATGTAAATAAATAGAAATTAATTAGATCATTACTTAATATCACTGCTAAATTTTAATTCTAATTCACAGACTTACACCCTGTTTAAACACACCTGGAAAGCGATTACAAACGCTATCTTTATCGGAATATATTGAGACGGTAGAAAGTAAAATCGTAAGTATAATACATTTATCATAGAAATAAAAGACGAGTGATACTTTAATCCTGTGACCGGTTTCATCGCTTCGCCTGGTGAGCGGGACTGGTCGAAGATGTCGCAAAAGCCCCTTAATTTAGACTAAATTAAGACTGATTCTTTCTGGCTGCGATACGATCCTACTTGTTATTCGACGATGCTCACACTTACACACACCTGAACACTTACTCCCACATACACACAAACACACCTATACACTTACTCTCATACAAATACACATAAACACACACAGTAAAAATAGGGAGATTTAAGTGAAGTTGTTGTGATATATTCCATTGTTATATTATCCCAAATAAACATTGTTTAATTGCAAATATTTAGAATATGTATCTTATGATTATTAAATGATATGTGATGAAGATTACTTTTCCATGCCGATAGCGTCCGAACTTACACGTGACGTCTAATATCTAAAACTCTTGACTGTCTATAATTATTATCACGGTGTGTGTTACCAATGTACATTCTCATGGAAAAAAAAAACATTTCGTGTGAGTCAACTTCATCGCGTATCATGACTTTCATAATTCTAAATAACAGCAATTAAATTTTACATCAAATCGGCATAATCACGACGGATTATATCACAACAATGTGTTATTTTACTTTAATTCGAATGAAACAAATCGTTTTTATTTCATTTTATTTGTTTATTCAGATAAAAAATATAAGTATACAATATTACTATACATTACATACATACATACATACATTGTTTATATTAATTCAATACATACGTTTCCCATTACGTAAAATAATAATAATTTCTTGTGTCCATAATGGGGAGTGACATCTTACAATTTTTTTTTAATTTTATTTTTAATTATTAATATTTTTAGGATACCATATCAATTACAACAACAACAAAAAAAACGTGTTTTTAATGAGTGCCACACAAAAAAGAATTTTAAATAAAGCTTTTCACTTCTTTTTTAAATCTGTTGTATTTCCGACTGCACTTTTAATTTTCTTTGTTCATTTCATCAAAGAAAAATATTCCTCTGTAAGTATAACGATGTTGTGCTATAGTTGTTTTTAATTTGGGAATTAAGATGTTACCACCTTAACTAGGTATTTTGTTTGTTGTCAACACGCTTTACCGCTTAGTATGTGTAGTAATTTATTGTGAATTTTTTAATGAAATGTCGCGGCTTTTGAATTGAGACAAATTGGCCAAATGCATTAATGTAATCAATCACCAATTTACGAAGTACGGGAGGACAGTTTTTTCGCCAACCCTTGTTCTTTGAGAAACCGCTTTAAAGTTTGGCCTCGTAGGTCACTTTCTCAACAACGAATTACAACTTGAAATCTGAATACAGTAACAAATAAAGCAGTTGTTGGTGCTTTCTTGTTGTGTGTGGAACGAAGAAACTTCTGCTGTTTACCAACGGTCTCAATGTTTGATGAAGTGTTTGAACTAAGTTGCGGCGGGCAACTAAACAGTTTGGGGTTGCTCCAAATTCACAGGGGCTACTTGGGGATTCAATTTTATAATTCAAGTTAAACAGCCCGACTTGACCCTTGACGGATCAGGTGTTGATCTTCATTTGTTTTAATAATCTTGGCTGGCCCTAAATAAAATAAATATTTGAGCGAATGAGTAAATAATTCGTTGGATCAATAGTTTTATAATATCAAGTTATCTTTGTTTTACGGGTTATTCTTGTGTATAAATATATCCTTATTATTACCGCGACATATTGGTGATATAAAGGAAATATAAGATGTAATGCTGCTGTTCAAAATATGAAATAATATTTTTGGCAGTCCCGAACTCTCGTATTATATATTTTTTTAATGTGAGACTGCGTGGAACGAGGCAAACTATTTTCTCTGTTGATTCGCAAATTGGGTGGTTGCGCCAGAATCGTCACCATTTCCTGCCCCATCTCACGTATCTTCTGTGTTGCAGGCTTCACGTATGACAGTATTTCTGATCAATGTCTTCACTTCTGCAGTTCTAAGCAGTGCTTTTGCTTTGGTTGTATCGGCTCTTGATTCAATTCCGTTTGTCATTATCAGCCGGACATAAGTGTTGTAGATTCGTGCTTTGCTTTCTACATGCACATGTTTATTATTCCCGACAAAGTATTTTGAACATCCTGATATAGCCGCTGCTTTATTGGTAGAGATAATTTTGATTATAGACTTCCAGTCCCAGGTATCTGAATCGTGACACCTGTTCGATAAGTTCACTCTCGATCATCAATCTGCACTCTATCTATTATTTTGCGATTGATTTATACTTTGATTTTTGAGTCAAATACTATAAATCTAAAACTCCGCAAGCAACTTGCCAAAACATATGTGTGGAACATATTGATGTACGGATGTGAGAGATGGTGCCTTACCGAAAGAGATAAAAAAAGACTAGAGGCGTTCGATATGTGGTGCTACAGAAAAATATTAGGAATTTGCTGGATAGACCACATCACTAATGACGAGGTTCTCAACAAAATCGACGAAGGTAGGCACCTAATCCAAACCATCTTAGAGAGGCAAACCCGACGGATTGGCCACATTATGCGCCACGAGGGTCTTCTGCATGACATCATAGAGGGAATGGCTGAGGGGACAAATTATAGAGGGCGCCCTATTGCACTTTGCTGCAAACCAATCCCCTGGATTGAGACTACGAAGAAGATACACTTTGTTTTGTTGATAGAGATTGTCATATTATATAATTTTCAATCTGCTTAAACATGTGCAGCAATCGTTGCTGGTCATCCTCTTATTCTCCTACAAGTGTAGCGTCGCATAGCATATGATCTTGGTTTTTTGGATTACCTTTTTATATCCAATATCCAGTGACACAACATCTTCAATGATGCTGTTATTACTAGGTTGAAGAGGCAATAAGGTAATAACACAATATATAGAGACCCATAATCAAAAACACAGTGTAGATATGACACACAGGTTTTATCATTTATAAACAATTGACATCATCATCTGGCCAGAACACCCGAGTTGAGAGGTGAAAAGGCCATAAAAACGAAGAAGAAGAAGACATCATCATCATCATTCCCTTCCCGAATTTAATGCTGCATGAAGGTAAGATGATTAGTCTAACGCTTCAGGTACCAGTCCAGGAACTATTAATATTCCTGTGTGAAAACACCCTTTCAAATCAACCATGTCGGGAATCAAACCCGAGACTTTTCGCATGGCAGGCAAACGCGCTGACCATTACACCACGAGGCCGACAATTGACATATTGTATTTTTACTTTTGAATACCTACGTTTTGTTTAAATTTGCATTAAAATGGTAAAAACTAAAAAATGACATATCTTAAAATATGACTAGCAGATAGCTGCCCTTTTGCTAATGGCGGCGGTGTATTATTTTATTGCATTGTCAATTTGATTTTTAAGTTAGATATTTTGATAAATGATCAGGAGTTATATTTACAATTATTTATGAATATTTATTATGCGGTTTGTAATTTATCGTTGTATTTTATGTTTAGTATTTATAGGATCAGTTTGTAGAACCTTATTGGCTATTGTTCGAACCATTTTGAATAGTTATCGTTTCCGGAGAATAGCAGGTGTTCAATGTTTCCCTTGTTGGCTGATGTTTTTTCAATACCAATTTGTTGTTAACACAAACCAACAACTTTTAACATCGTGATAAAGTTTTTTATGCGATGGTTAACCCCACGAATTAGAACGTGAATAAAATATTCGTGTAAAAAATCAATATTCTGTAATTATAAACTATGTAACATGCGAACAAACACGTGAAACGGGATATAAAAACAATTTATAAAATTCGTATGTGAAGCGCTAATTCAAGCAGTTATTCAAATAATAAAAATACAAAACAGTTTTGTTTTTAACGACTAATCTTTTTTATTTAATACCGACTAATGTCAGAACAACACGTGTTCCTTAAAACAAAAATGTTTTTTTTAAATAATGTGAATGAAAATATTTGTGAAAAAAAATCGTTTTGTTTTGTTAAAATACAGGAAATGATTAATTGTTTTTTAAGCCGTATAAATTTGCTTAGTGAGCCTTCTTAAAACATTAGTATTTCTTTGTTTCTTGTTGCGTCTGTATTGTATTTTTTTTTCTTCTGAGGGTCGTGATCATTGGTACTCTCACCAGCCATTCCATTGACAAAGCGTCCTTTCAATGTGTACTTTCAGTATTGACATATGGAGCAGAAACACTTATCCTCACCAAATTGACTATAAAGAAGCTCCAAGTAGCACAGAGAAAAATACGAAAGAACCATGCTACATATTAAATTCTGACCGGATTAGAAACACCGAGATACGGACAAGGTCGGGAGTAACGGAAGATTGGCTAAGCTTAAATGGTCATTTGGGTGACATGTTGCCAGATTAAAAGACCAAATATGGACTAAAAAGGTAGTTGAGTGGAGACCTCGTGAAGACATAAGAAGTAGAAGGAGACCCCCCACGCGATGGTCAGGTGGTATAAAGAGAATGATCGGTGACTGGATTCAGAAAGCGCAAGACAGGGACGCATGGAAGAGTATGGGGGAGGCTTATGTTCAGCAGTGGACTTGGATGGCTGTGTGATGATGATGATCCACAGTATTAAATTTGTTATTCGAAGCACGTTGTTGCCACTGAAATTATTACAAAAATGATTATACAATTTTTAGTTAATCCTTTCTATGCCTAAGCGTAATATTACATTTTATTACTCTATTCACGTACATTAACATACTCGTAGATCTAGGCTATTTACGAGTTTACAAGGATTCATGTAATGTATTAGGATGTGTATTTAGTATTCCTGTTAACTTCTCACCGTTTTCATTAGCTAAAGACGTCCTTAGGGATCCATCAACATCCATACGTAATCCCATTTCCTCGGCGAACATAAATATATCCACATACTACTATGAAGCATGTACTAACTGTTTAATTGAGAGCCTAATAGATGCGCGGTTTAACCTTTAACCGGCAAAATTCACGTATTTATGACCATTTATATTATTTATTTTCACATTTAAAAAATACGTATTGTAAATACGAGTTTATATGGAAGTTTTGTTGTTTGTTTGAATAATGTAGAAGGAGTTTTATGTTTCAATTGATCAAACGCATTCCTTTGGGAATGTAAAAATTCCAAAAAGTTTACCCTCACACGTTTTCAGTAGATTCTATCGTATGACTCATGATCCACCCCAAAGGACAAAAAAAAACTACTAATTTCTCTATGAGCTGTTTTAGCAGACGTGCTATGGCTTACGCGGTATTTCGCCCCAGCGACTTTGCCAAATTTGAAGTTATAATTTCGCGATGTCTTCAAGAAAGACGGCAGATCTCGGAGGGTGCGAGACGAAGATAGAATACGAAACAAATGCCCGAAAGGAATACCCGGTGTTCTCGTTCCTCCCTAAATTAGCCTCTCCCGAAAGACGCGACGCGGGCGGGGGTCGACGCGGCAGTCGGGGATTAGAAAAGGAAGACATTACTCCGGTCGGAAGGAGAGATCAGACGCACGTTCTGCCCCGAAAAATCTCGAGGTAAAAATGAAACGATACAACGTAAATAGCGGTGCAGACGAAGAGCTCTTCCGAAAGATAAATAAGTTTAAACAACGGCTGAAAATGGAGCCTCCAGTTATTCTTCAATTATTTCGGCTCGAGTTAGTTTAAACAAAGACCGCTTTAATTTGAATTGTCTTCCATTAAATATTTAGTAATTACAGTCGGAAGAAATCTGGGAAATATGAATTGTTTATACCCGAATGGAATGCTTTTCTCGGGGCGCATCGGGTAAGTGAGAAACATTAAGAATGCCGAGTGTTTGATGAAAGAACTTTTTATCGTTTGTTTGATGTAGCGCTGCGAGAAGAAAGAACGTAATCCATTAAAAAGAAATAAAAAATTAAAAAATGAGACTGGGAAAACTTTTTTCATTTAAACGATTGTTAGTGTTAGGAAGTTACTTCTTTTTAGGGCGGAGAAAGAATTCTTACATCGGCGAGGAAAAGGACCTCCATTGCGAACTAATTTCCATTCATAATACACAAAGTTTACATTTCCATTGTCTCCATATCTTTGATAATTAATCGCTCGCAAAATAAAGGAACTTTAAAAAGTTTATTATTCATGTATTTAATGTTAAGAGATAGATCATTTTTCATCAACTTGTGTCATGAAGCTAACGGGGGAAGAAGTAACGATACGTTAATTTATTATTGCATTGATCTCTGACACAGGTCGTCACGGCTGTTTGTCAGTTTGATAATTTTATACTAACACGGCGGCCATTCTGGGAACACCGTGCGATCAATTATTAATAAAGAAGCCTTATCGACGTTCAACTGAACATACAACATTAATATGCAGTCTTCAAAACAAGGGAAATTCTTACTTTTGTCAGATGAATCTTCTAAGGTTCTCGAGATGCTTGTGAAATAATGCCTTATTCCGTTTAAAACTTACATTCAAATATCTTAATGATTGATTGTTTTTTTTATTGATTTATAATTTAATTTTAAATGCAGACATTTTACAAATCAATGGAATGATATTTTTACGCATGTGTAATATGAATATCGTACCCGAAATAAACCTTACTTTGCCTTTACATTATATTGACATTAAAAAACGATTCGTGTCGTTGAAATAAAACAAAAATATGTAAATAATAACACGTTACTAGAAAATGAGCGAAACTATCTAAAAATCTATAAGATCAAAATAATTTAAGCAAGAATAATAAAGGGCTCCTGAGCCCGTATTACAATGGAAAGTGAACATTTATCTTCAACTTTAAAGTTTTAACGTAAAATTAAGTTTTCTGTTTGGAAAATGGAATATGCGTACTTTTTTCTTAACATGTTCAATTACAGGCAACCTAGTGATGCTTTAAATTTGCATACAAATATACATATTTTTGTACATAAATATCGATTTTACTCTTTACCATCTCGATATGTTTCGCTTAAGATAGCGTTTGTGATCGCGGCCCTGAAAACGCTTACGTATTATTCTCTCAAAGAATTCCGGATTTAATCTTAAAATGTCTGTAATATATGTACGTACATAGAATGTACCTTTAAAAAAAATATGTCTCTGTTCCGGCGGATTAAGAATCTGTATGAAATAGAACCAAAATCCTGGACGAGTGTTTTCGACTCGATAGCTGCTCTCAGGTGAAAATCCTGGAATTGGATAGCGAGTTGAGAAATGTCCGCTTTGCAATGCAGTGTTAAAAGTGTCCACCTACCATGCTTAAGGTCCTGAGTTTGATTCTTAGGAAGGTCAACATGAAATAATTATATCAGGTATTTTTACACTGCAATATTTCACTGTCCCCGGAAAGGAACCTGACACGTAAGCCTGATCACCTTGTCTTTTTGTAAAACGCAATCGAGATACGTTGTATGTACTTTCCCTATGCATCACCAGGTGCGAACAAGTGTTTTATGATGACGATGAGTACGATTTTTAATGCGGTCATACACGTTGATGAGTCATGAGGCATATCAGCCCTTGAAGGGAGACATTTTGTATTCTTGTAATTTCTATATTTGTGCAAGATTGATTGATCATGATTATTTTACAAAAACTGATAGGCCGTGTCCCACCATATTTAAATTCCACCTGATCTGATAAAATAACAAAGGGTTGATTGATTTTCATCCTGATTTAATTATTTTATTTATTTAATGGCAGGTAAATACACTAACCGGAATACTACGATTTCTTGTTTTTTTTTTTGTAAAATATTTACTCGCATATAGAAAGTAAATAAATTAAACGAAATAGTTGAATTATAAATATGTATCCATCCACCCTAATTTTACTGTGCCCGGTGTATTGCGACGATACATTTGAAATGGGCTTTAGTTTCCAGGGGGTCTTTTCACGTTTTTTTCAATATTTCTATTTTAAAACAACCTTAAAATTACAATGGTCGTGAATCGTGTGACTCTGGGTAAATATTCTATTAAGGTTTAAAATATGCATATTTTGTAAACCCGAAAACGAGACGTTTCGCGCCCTGTGAAACAAACGGCACGTATGACGTAAAACCCGAAAACTTTAAATGAAAACTTGTTTTGCATACTTTGATAGTTTATTTAATTTCATTGGAAAGCTATTAATAAAATGATATAACTACATATCATGAAGTCAAATTAGAGGCTTCCACATAACATTGTTATTTTAAATTTTGTCACATAAAAATTATACATAACATAAAATAACTAATCTTACAAAACTTATAATATTATTCAAAATGTAAATGTAATGCGAAATATAAAAAATATATCTGCTTTTGAATATTGGTCACACAATTATTGCACATTATAATATATATTTCAACTATAGTTGATCATACAGTGTAGACTTTTTATGTGCCTACATACAGAACTGCACATAACCTGCATTATATAGGAATAATCGGCACGCGTGCATGAGAAGTTGTATGAATGCAGAGCAAGCGAAATCCTCTATCCTCTCTGCCTACCCTTACGGGGAAACGGCGTAATAGTTTGTTTGTTTGCAGGTTCTATTTACAAATAATAAATTTTGAAAAGATTTAGTGGCACATTTAGATCCATAGAATAAAGTATAGTCCAGAAGGAGCGTAGAATAATATTTGAATACATCGGACTGTGTCCGAAAATTTCCCTACTATTCTCCACTTTCGCCGCGCGCATTCGTGATGTCACTGCGAAATTTTGGACGATGGGAAAAAATATAATCATATCACAAATTCAAGGTAAAAAAAAGAAATCTGTTCATTTATCTAAAATTTTATTGTGCACGCGGAAATATTGATTGACACAACAGAGTAGATCAGTAAAGGGTCATTTACTAAGAGTAATTTAATTAATAAACTTATAGCTTAAAATATAAAACAAATTTTACTGTACATAAAACGGATATTTTTTTATCATGTTAAATAATATTTGATGTTTTAAAGATAATTTCGGTCAAATGTTCACCACAGAGTTGTTTAATCCGAGGTCTAATTTTTATTAGTTCTCTCATTAGATGAGCAAAGTAGGGTAACAAAAATACTACTATGGCAACACTAACGAACTGTCCATTTTAATTTCTTCGACAATCTGACAGACAGAAAAATAATTCAATTTTTAAGTAATGTTTTTGCTACTTACACATTCATTTGCTAATTAAACATGAAATGTGATCCCATCCTGTTTCTTTAAGATCCTAGCAGTATTTCTACACTTTTAAAGAGCACAACACGGCATAGTTGAATTCAAATCAGGAGTTGCGTACTGAGCGACGTCTACAAAGAAACTAATGGGTCTAAACGTAAAACTTCTAAATTATGAGTAGTTTAGTCGCCTTCTGTTTGATGCTCGTATGCGGTTTCTGGACCATTCTTAATTCTATGGTTATATCATTTGAATCGTAAAAATCCATTCTAAATATGTATTATATTGTCACTATTTAGCTCTTACCTATTTAGTTATCAAGTAACATTACACGCGGATAAGGGGTTGATAATTTTTCTGTTATACCTTAAGGTAATTTGTAAAATTTTGGTTTCATTTTGCTAAAATCGGACCTTAGCAGTTAGTAAACAAAAAAACAAGTTAGCATAAAGTGATCGAAACGTATTTGATTGATAGCAAATAATGCATTAAGAATTATTAATTTGTAACAGGTTCCGTCTGGACCACAGTATGCTAAGACGGATTCAAAACACGTTTTCCAATGTAACTAATTAACATTTCTACATGGTTATCTGTCAGATCCTTTTTTCTCGTTTCATGATTCTTCCATCTTCTTGTACATAACAATATCAGTTAAATCGAAATATTAATGGCTCTAAAGTAACTACAACCTTCGCCTAGTTCCTTTTATTTATTGTTTTAAATACTTTTTGTCGGCCTCGTGGAGTAAGTTTTCGTTTGTCTACCATGCAAGAGGTCTCGGGTTCGATTTCCGACATAGCTGACATGAAATATTTATTAAAAAGGGTGTTTTACACTATAATACTTCATAGTCCCCGGACTGGTACCTAAAGCGTAAAATTTATCATCTTTCCTTCATGTAACAAAAATGATTAAGATACACGATACGCGATTGGTGTACCAATGTATTGCCCTTTGCCCAATTTGGTGCGGAAAGGGAATGATGATGATTATGAAATACTTTGTCGTTTTCAGTTTCTGATTTTTTGCATATTTTATGATGAAAAAGCAGTCTTCCAAAAAGAAATTGTGTTTTTATTGTTGAATGACTCTGTTCAAAACATACACTAATGGCAAAAGAACTTTATTTTCAATCAAATTCAACGAATAATGGATTAGCTTTAATTCAATTAATAATTAATAAAATTAATAATCAATTAAATTAGTAATAAATTAAATTAATAATTAATTAAATGAATTATTAATTCAATTAATTATCAATTCAATTGTATTCAATTCAACAAAAACTAAATTTATTTCTATTTAAACTTATTATTTATAAAGGAAGTGTCAATCAAAACCATGCTTGTAAATGATTGTATTTAACCACTTAACGACTTTTTTTGTCTACCGGTTTTGAGACGTCCGCGTTTCTTCGTCAGGACACTAATTAAACTAACATTCAAATCCAAAGTACACGTTAGTGTTGGCTACTATACATTGTGTCGTGTTAGCTCGTTGGTTTTATATTTTTGTGCAACCATTATGGCGAAGATGTATAATGGGATTTTTATAATGTGTAAATTTAATTTGTGTCCTGACGAAGAGACGGGTACGCCTCGAATTCGGTAAACACAGAATAATCGCCAAGTGGTAATATACATTTATGTACTAATATTTAAAAAATGAAACAACTTTAATCTGTTTAAAGGAATAACCCGCTAAGCCTCTATTTTGAGGCTTGTCAGCAGATGGGATAGAGGGGATATGGAAGGGGGTAATGAACGTTACACCAAAGCACACAAAACAGTTGACAAAAAAACCTTTCTTAATTTTTTTTCTTGCAACTGACGGGAATCGAACCCGCGTCGCCAGTTTCTCAGTTGGCCGTCTAACCAACTGCGCCTGTATTTCTGAATATTAAAATCATTATAAAAGATAATGTTCACAGTCTTTATCTCTTTGATGTTATGTGTATGTGATGAATTTACTCTTTTTATTAATGATATTTTCTCATTTGGCCTCACGCAACTTGTTTGCTTGATTAATTCGTGTTTCTGAGTTAGTTGAACTGATATTCGTTTTCTTATGTAAATCAACTAGACTTATAAGAACTTTACTTTGGTTTCCAGTCGATAGCATTATAAGTACGTTGCCACGTACCGTCAACAATTTCCAAAATAAAGCCTTATTCTCATGATGTGTTTGGTGATAAAATGATTCTGATGAATTCAACGATTATGATAATTAATGTTTGAACATCGTAATTCCTGTATGTAAATGTGAAATTATGTTCGTCAAAATCATATTAAATGTAGTGCGATGAGAAAATATTCACCACGTTCCTTTGTTATTGCATACGGTGGTGCATAACTTGCATTATACAAATTAAAAACCATTCTTGCCAAAAAGGTTTGTTTTAGCCACATTTTTAAGTGCCATTTTTTATTCTTAATATGTTTCAAAAAAGGTACATGTTTTTTTTTATTCTATACGAATCTACTTTTATACATCTATGTAGTAAATGTTATAACTGTAACTCTAAAAAAAAAAAGACTAACTCTTGTCCTTGGAGAGTGACTTACATTGTTATTGTTATTTATTTATTAGAATTTATATAATTTTGTATATACGACTACATGGGAAAAAAAAAAACATTGGATATATAAAGAAAAACAGAAAATAATAATACATTCATACAAATTAAAATTTTATGTAGTTTTTACACTTGCTCAAAATTTTTCTTCAAATTTACTTTGAATTTATTTAGAGATTTATTACTTTTAATAGTTTTTAGTTCATTGGGGAGATTATTTTAATTTTTGACACCTCTGAAGACAAAGCTTTTTTGGAATATGAGTGACTTAATCATCTCAATTTTTTATTTCTTGTTTATAAATTTGTAAAATAGAATTTATTTTATAAATACTGTCTACTGTATGAACTTAAAATAATTTATATAGACTTTCCGCATTGAATGTTGTCGAATTTTTTAAACCTTAATGTCTTATTTTAATTTGTTTTTCCTGTTTTTTGCTACACGAAAGCATATCAAAATGTACTGACTTGTAAACTAAACTACTCGTAAACTTCCTAGCAGAAAAAAAATCCTTAGTATCAAATTTCGAGTTGAAAAAAGTTTTTGATAATAAGGTTGATGATATTAGCGTTTATAAAACACCGTCTCTTTTTTTAAAAGCACCTCAATTTTTCTTTTATCTGGAATAATTTTTTTCTTTGCATTTTACAAAAGGTTTCAAAATTCACCATTACATAAACGTGTATACTATTACGCATAACTTGTGTGCGGGTATAGAATTTATTTTCAATTTCAATAAAGGCTCCTGAAAGAACACTATAGAAATAATAAAATAAAAGCTAATATTAGAACACAAATGCTTTGTCATTAAAAATGAGAAAATAATAATAAGTATATGCATACACAAAAATAAGTGTAAGTGTATTAAACAATAAGCTTTTAAAATTTACCTTCTTTATTCATAATTTCAACAAAAGTTTCAATCGTACATTTTCAAATAATTAATATCTATCATATTCTCCTTACGAAATGCATTCGACAGTTTTTGAGCTATGAAAAATTAGTGTCTTTGGAAAATAAGGAATTTCAAGTACAGTCTTTAATCTATTATTTTTTAGGATATAAATGTTGGCGCATAAAAACGTATATTAAAGAAACTGCTGGCAATATATTTATGTTCGTGAGTTTTGTGGTATCGTATTTACGTACCACACGTTTACGCAGTAACGTAAATTAACTCAAATGTGTAGATTTAAAGATTATTAAAATGTTTCCTCTTTAAAAATGAAACAATAACATGTTACCACGTCTTGATTAAGAGTTCAAACGGCTTATTTGGACTATTAGCCTTAAATTTTTATACAATATAGGGTTATTTATTCCGTTTTGACTTTGCTCCGAACGAAATGTAAAAAATCTGTATTTTTACGACGCGTTGATAAAGTTACAAATGAAATGTACTCGGAGCTATGTAATCGCGCTATCCATAATTAATTTGCCGCATTCAAACCATTCTTTTGTGTGTCAAACAACAGGCACCGACTTGAGTCCTTATCCTGTTCCCTTAGAGCGCTATTGTGATTTATTATTATTCAGACTCGTATTTCGGATAGCAAATATTTACTATGCAAAGATTCCAGTACGAACCTACCGACATAAATGTATGGAATTTGATGAAGGATTCAATTTCGTGTACGCTGAAAAAAGTCATTAATTTACCGTTGATTTAATTCAATGTCAATATTATTCTTCTCCTCCAACCTGTTTTCCCGATAAAAAAATCGCCGAAACGCGAAAGGCGTCCGCGGTTTGGCCACAATAAATCAAACGCGAGAGAAATATTAAATTATTAATATTCAAAATTGTTTTCGTGTCCGATATTCAAATGTTTGGCCGATTTGCGTTTGTAATATTTTGAATATCCGCGGAAGTTTCGGTCCATTTTGCGCCGGGTAGCGTGAATCAATTTGCATCGCAAATTTATCATGTGGCAGCGTTATGGACAACGGCTGGGCAAACCTCTTGTCGCCCGCTGTGATCCTGGTAAAATCACTAAACTAACTTATGGTTTATTAGTCAGAGTTGAAAAGGGTTTGTTTGCTTATTCAAATATATTCCCGGGCGATAATCGCGGGCGTTGCCTTGTTTACGACATTTTTGAACAAGGAGAGCGTATTCTGCGTTACACTCACTCTCGCAGGAGGTGATTAAAGTCGTTCTTATAAAAAGCGACACCGACAAAGTTATTTTTTACATTTGTCTGCATCTCAATCAACCGCAAGCAAGGGTGATTTTTATCATTTTATTTTAATAGTTAATTATTAAAATTCACGTTTAAAATTTTTCTGGCTATTCAAATACTAAATTGCTTATTTTTTGAGCGAACTGTTGGTTACTCACGCTTAATTATTGGCGTACCCTCGCAAACTCCTACCACCCGAGCACCCTGGTACCGAGACTAAATTATTCTGTTTGTTTGTTCACTTTCTCTCCCAAAAAGGGACAGTTTGTGTTCGTAACTTGTTCGTGGACAGAATTCGAGTCTTCTTTTGTTCGTGCCATTCATTTTTGCCGAGTATTTTCCATGGTGAAAATAAAATGTAACTTTGATTTTGGAATCGTTTTCAGTTTTCGCCAGTTGTACTTGGCAATTTGAATTACAGATTTTCCGTATAACCTAGACGGGCAAGACCTATATTCAGGGGATTTAATTTTAACGGTTTGTACCGTACTGTTGAAAGATTTATTACGTTCATCTTGTATATGTTTTTTAGTGTTCTAATTCTCTTGTTTTCTTTTTTACAGGTAAGCGAATATATAGTTCACACATCTCAGAGACCGATACATATTTAAGGTGAGATTTTTATACACGAATAATTAATGACTTTTATCTTCCCGATCATACCCAATAAACTTCTAGTTCCCAAGGGGCTCTCGAATATGTGTCATGGAAGCGTAAAACCGCCAAAGATGCGTCGTTGGAGCATCTATTTAAAGAAAATCGAGCACGTGATTTTATATTTTACTCTTGCGTAAGGAGGAATAATTCAATAACTGTAATGAGACATTTTCGTACCGTAAATCATATTTTTGCTGTCAGTATTTCGGTCGATGTGAAATAATCTCTTTTGCCAGAAAAATGATTAATGTTTGTATCATTTACATTATTATTTACTCTATGGAAGCCCCGCGCCGGTTCAATCTTTTTGTACATAAATATGTTTTATGGAACATTTTTGTAAAAATTAAATACATATTATTAATTTCTTTTGGCAACAACACACCATCACGCCGTTTCCCCGTAAAGGTAGGTAGGCAGAAAAAATAGAACGCCACATCACTCTATTGTTGCATACAGATCTCGCTTCCTCTACATTCATACAACTTCTCATGCACGCGCGCAGATTATTCCATTTTGACATGTCCATATTCAAGTGTTTGTTGGATTTGCCATGTCTTTCTCGTTCTTCCTCTATCAACATTCGCATTGTAAATATTTTTAGCCGTTTATTAGCTGTCCATTCGCTCTACATGTCCAAACCAGCGCAGAGCTCCTTTCTTGATTTTGTCGATAGTGCCTATCTCAGCCTTACATAATAAACGGATCTCGAGATTTATGCATCTATCGTACACAGTTTTACCACGCATTCGCCTTAGAGATCGCATTTTGACAGCATTCACTACTTTACTACTTTCATCCCTGTTTTATACTCTGTCCATACTTCGCTCCCGTACATCACATTCGGGACCAGGACTCCATTGTGAACTGCTAATTTTGCCTCTTACGACAAACATTTATTTGCCAAGGTTGATTTCAGTACACCGTTCACTCTGTTCACGGCACTCACCCTCGTTTCAATATCTTTCTCAGTCATTCCATCTCTAGTAAACATATTTCCCAGATACATAAATTCCTCTACCTGTTTTAGTATAACCCCGTTCACAGTGATTTCACATTTATTCATATTTTCATTTCTTTCAAAAACATTCACATTCGATTTATCGACATTCATCAGCAAATCGCTTCCCTCGTATATATCGTAAACTTTTGTTACCAAGAGTTTCAGTTCCTCTTTGTTGTTAGCAAAAAGCACGGCATCATCAGCATACAAAAGACACTCAAACACATTTATTTTGGCTATTGATATAATAGGTATTACATGTTTATAAATGCGTGCAGATAAACCCTCTATCCTGGATTTGGACATAAATAATGTAAGATGTGTTTTTCATTTAAAGGTATTTATGTTTTCATATTTGTAGCTTCCTTCACTTGTGACCCAAGTCATGTCGATGTGTTTCGACCTCTCCTTCGTTTTTCTAGTCGTTCATTCGTCTGGCATCATCTAGCAAAACTTCATAGATTTTTCTTTCCTGAGGGAAACTCTTGCTCGATACAGACCCACCCCACGAAACGAAGTTAACCCTGAAGCGACTCAACGGGGGAAATCAAACCAATCAATACGGTTGTAGGCACCGCTTAATTCCTCGATTAAAATTCGGCACGCATCTCACTGCGCTGTCATTCGGCTCTTCTGATCGCCTGGAGCCCTTCTCCAACCCACGACCTCAGAGCGAGAGATGGACCGCAATCGGCACATATGAAATAATTTGCTCCGACAGAACTTAATTTCTTTCTTAAAATAATTTACGATTCCCTGGATCTCGATAACAAAAAGGCGGCTAGAGGTGACTGTTAGGTACACGTATTTTAAAAATAGTCATTTTGAATGCGATCTCTCGAGAGAATGCGTGGTAAAACTATGTTTGATAGGCGTACGAATAGCATGTCAAATTAAAGGGAAGTCGTGTTGCTAACCCTCGGTGTTGAAATTGTCAAACGTAGTACCTACCTACTAACAATCCTTTCACTGTAACTTGATTCAATCAATGTAGTTAATAACCTTTGCATGAGCGGTGCTACATTTAGGTGACTTATATGAAAGGCGTTGGAGTTTTAAAAAAGGATGATTATAATAATCTTATCGGACGTAATTTATTTTTTTAAATTACTGTAATGGGCATAGGCTTTTTTAATACACGTAAGTACAGATTTTGATACCTTTCGTGTTTGCAATATTTTTATTATTTTATAAACATATATCAGAAGACATATTTAATACCAGGGAATCTATATTAAACTGGTGGATTAGAAAAACAAGTACAAATATATATATATATATATGTATATTTATATAATATATATAAATATATATATAATATGTATATATATATATATATATATAATATATATATATTTGTAGTTGTTTTTCTAATCCACCAGTTTAATATAGATTCCCTGGTATTAAATATGTCTTCTGATATAATATGTATATATATGTAATATATATATATTTGTACTTGTTTTTCTAATCCACCAGTTTAATATAGATTCCCTGGTATTTAATATGTCTTCTGATATAATATTTTATTTATATATTTATTCATTTATTTATTCATTCATTTAAAATTACAAAATTAAATATTTATGAACCTTTTAAGGCTTTTTAGGCTATGCCCGTGTCAAGCCACAATAAATAACAATAAAAATACATAGTAAAATTAATTAGATCAAATTATAATGACAAAGAATCACAATCTACAAAAAAAGGTAAATGTATTAAATAATCAAATTCCAAAGAATACAATGCAAAAAAGATAATCAGAAATAATTTTAAAAATACAAATTATACAAATTAAGAATTAGACATAATCAAATATACAAAATAGTGGTATCATTAAAATCAACAAAATAATAGTAAAATATAGTAGTATTAAAAAAAAAAGTAACACAAAATAAGCATAATTGAAATATTTGAAATATATAAATATATATATATATATAAATATAACGTAAGATGAGGACGACAGAAGAAGACTTGGCATGATCAGATAAACCAAAATCTTAAGTCTGGTCATGTCAAAAGCAGGCAGAACCGAAGGGCATGTATGAAAAGATGTATGAATGTGGAAGAAGCTAGAAATTTATGCCAATATAGACGGTGTGGAAGTCCATTTTCTCTGCCTACCGCTACGGTGAAATGGTGTGATGGTAGTAATAGTAGATTAAAAAATTAATACGGAGCGTTTTCTGGTTAGGATATTTTCATCTAACATGGCTCAGCTTGTTCAAAGCCGGAGATTTTTTTTAAGTACAAGAAGTTCTATACTAAAATAACAATAACAAAAAATAACTAAAACTACTTAATTATCAATGCATCGCTAATCAAATGTAACAATTTAATTATCATTATTATATAAATATAAAGTATACGTATGTGCTAATATGGTCATGAAGATGAATGATAATATCCGACAAAGGCCCTTCATATAATTTGTCAAACACACAGTGAAAGGGGCAGTGAAAGTAGTAGTTAAATTATTTAACACTATATACACAATTCATACGCATATAAGGGTAGACATTGCCTTAAGGCAATTTCTTCCAACCTACCCAAACCGTTCAGTTTGAGAAAATTACAAGAAGTAGAGTTAATTCAATAAAAATTGCTTTATATGACATACAAAATTTTAAAACAGTTACTCGTTAATTGGCAAAAAAAACTGCTTTTTTTTTACTGAAACCGATAGGAACAATTTTGGGTATGTAGAGGAGAGAGGCTGAGACTAGCATTTTCTTTTTTTTTTACAATATACATAAGGTTGTTATATTTTTGTGTAACAAAAGAAAGAAAAAAAAATAGAGTGCGTAGATGCCATTACAATTGTAAATTGTACCAACAGAACCTATTAAATGTTACAAATATATTTAGTTTTCGTGTACATATGTTTGTCAATCTTTAATAACATTTCTAGCAGTTTCCAGAGATTTTAAATTGTGAAAGTTGATTTTTGGTATTTAGTCTCGGTAAGGATTGAAAAAGTAACACCTTGGTTCATTCTTCGTATTTTGATGCCTTCGGTTTGAGATATTACGACAATATTTACCTTTAGGAATCTGCGAAATTCTGTGTCCCTCGTTTAGAGGAATATGCTTACATTTCAACATCAGAGCGTTTATAGTAGATCAGTCTATATGGGGGAGTTTCGGACGTGGACAAACAATCCCCTAGGGGTCCAGGGGACCCCAGTAGCTCGGCGTGGGAGTAATTGGGTTAGTCGCCAGCCGCGGAGATGCGACGCTGGGGTTCGAATCCCCGACGGGCACGCTGGCTGTACCGAGCATGCATATGTATGGGGAACAGCCAAAACTTGCCCGGGGAACACTAACGAGGTTCAAGCTTTTTAGAGGGCTATTCGAGGGTTGACTATAGAAAATTCGATTGGTTTGGAAATAGCGAAATCGCATTTTCCTGTAAACTCGAGGCATGTTTACGCGTTGGATTTTTTTTACCTAAATGTTAAATTTACTGTCTGACGTACCGAAGAATTAAGAATTTTCGAAACAAAACATTGCCGAAATATGAATTCCTTTTCATGGAATGCTCAACTCGTGGCGGAAGATTGTATTCCGAGAATTTTCAGATTAAAATATTCTCAAGCGCTTTCCTCCTCTCTGAAGATGGTAAAAATGTTGCCGCTAAGCGCAAATCAGATTATTTTCCCGCTTAACTCCCAAAAATCGTGCATTTATGACGTTCCAGTCAAATTCCTTACAATTTTCCGAAACATTGATCTGATTTGGCAGCATTTATACTGAAATACTTTTATTTGACATGTTTAAATCTACAAATAAATGATACGTATTTACTCGAACTTTTATCGCGCAAATGTTCGTTTTTTACTAAATGTAAATTTTCCCTCTGTTTTTGCGGCTGTGGGAAAACATTTTCGTATTTTTTATATTCTCTTTTATGACAATGACGAGTTTCGAGGAGTGGGTTGGCTTGTTTTCATCGCCAGCATGAAATGTATTTTATTACCGTTTTTCATTTGAATTTCGCGTACCTAATTCTTGACATTTGCGTTTACGAAAACCAAATATCTGTACGGCGGCGGTTTTATGTAAATGGACACTAAATCAAAGTCAGCGTGACGTGAAATGAATATTTTATTTGATAAGGATATTCGAGCGTTTAATTTTTAGAAATCGTCTCGAATAAACGGGGATGTTCGCCCTTTTTCTAGCAGTTTAGGTGATAACAGATGAATGTCATTTCCTTTCTGCAAATAAACGTATCCGTTTCTAAGTCGCCTGAAGACCTGAACATAGAGAATGCCAAAGAGCGTGTGATCGGACTAATACAATTCTTTTTTGAGGTATTATTTTCAAAATTTTAGTGAATGAAGCTTTACTCAACCCGTATTTACCGGAATCGAAATCGTCCGCCATCTAACACCCCCTCTAATAAGGGAGGAAACTAACGAACGCGAATAAATAATATCGAACAGTGAGGGGTTTGTTATTGTATTACATTCGCTAAAGTTCATTTGGCAGTCTGCTCACTAAATTCGGCTCGTTGAAGGAATGAATCAATGTCACGAGTCAACTATCAACCCCCAATAAGGGACAATATTTCTCGAAAACCACCCCTGCCACAGCTCCCAAGGGGTTGTAATGATGTTGCAAATGTTAATGGTATTAGCGCTGTCTTAGCTTAGACGAATACTGATTTAAAATATCAACCCTTGTTAAAAAGAAAAGTAAATTCTTATCAAAATGAATATTTGATTAGCTCGAATAGAACTTATTCATTGAATAATTCATAAATATACTGCGTTTTGTATTTATTCAACTTAAAAGCTATTTAAGTTTAAAAGACAAAGCTTTTCTTTGTGGATTTTAAAATCTTATCTGATTTTCAAATTATAAGCGCAAATTTATTTAGCATTGTTTTAAATAATAGTCCAACCATATTCCCTTTCTTTGCACGATTTTTCCAAGGTTTCTTTCTTTACTAATAGTAAATATTCAATTGTATTTTTACGATAGAACATTGTCACGCAAAGTCCAATAGAGAAATTTTCGTTTATTGAAAAACTAACCAAATTATATAATTACTTTCGAAAGCGCAAATGCGTAGAACGTTAAAATCGTTATCGCGTTGAATGAGTATTTTTCATTTCTCGAGAACAAATCAATCTGAATAAAATGAACGCTGATTTACATAACTAAATAAATTATTGGAAAAACGATGAATTTCTGTAGTCTATGAGATTTCAGTCATTTTATTATTTCTCAATATATTTCTTTATTATTTACATTTACTGCTTTTATGTTTTGAAGAAAATCTCATATTTAGTTTTATCATATTCAATTTAATATTATATCCAATGGAATAAATATTTTAATAGGCTGCACAGAAGTAGTTTTAAGATTATTATTAGACATTATTATTATTGATTTCATCTTTTCAGTGATTTTCAATTTGTTTTAATTTGTACGATTACAATTGTTGTAATATTTTTTGGACCACAAAGAGCCAGGAGACCCAATAACAGTGGTAAATTACAGCATATTATACCCTGGCTTGAGAAAGAACACATTTTAATTTTGCGTTCTCATCGGGAATCGAACCTGGAACCTTCCGTGTGTGAGTCAAGCATCTTAGCCATAACACCACGGAGGCCGCCAATAATGTTTTGAGATTTTCACTGCCTTTCAGATAATGATCAATATTTTTTTTTTCATTCTCCAACGGTCAGACTACATCGGCCTGAAACGCGTATTTTATTTTATTTAATTTTATTTATTATTATTAATTATTTTTTTTTTTTTATTTATTATTTTTTTTATTTTTTTTTTTTAATATTATTTTATTTCATTTTATTTTATTTGGGAAATCAACAGTTCTACATACATTTTTATAGTAAACAAACAGATATAGTGTATAAACTCGGAACTAATAACAGATTTCCACAAAGTATGCAAAGTTAGTACAGAAAATATATTACATATTAAATAAATACATAAAAGTTTATTCATATAAATATGTTATTTTCATGTACTCGTAAATATTTTTCAATAATCTTAGATTTTTTTTTTTTAAGAACAGTAAGTTATTGTAAATTGGGCGGGATTAGGACAAGGATGCTCGAAGAGAGGATAAGGAGGGGAAGGGAGTTGTACATATTTATTATTATAATGTCTACTAAGGTACATCATGCATTTTTAGTGTAAATTTTAAATCTGACAGAGTGATGTTTGTGTAATCTTTATCTTTAAATTTTGTTTTGTACACTGAAAAAGTCCTACGAAAAAAAGCATTTTTAACATACGATGTTTGACTTATTGGAACGTGAAACAGGTGGTACCGTCTACAAATCCTGGCTGGCACATGTATTGTTATTAAACTAAGTAGTTTGTGTACAGTCAACTATTCCTGTCATAATTTATGAAGAAATTTCGTTTTCCACTGTCGCATTTTAGAGGAAAAAAAATACGGCTATAAAATCAAAATAATTCTAATTTTAAGAATGCTGTTATAATCACTCAGGCATTTTCTGTTTTGCTTATCAACACTTAAGCACTACCTACTGTAAACCTTATGTATCGCCTAAAACAGTTATAATTTTAAAACACATTTAATTATGTACCTACCGACTTATATGCAGTATTGTATCTTTATATCTACAAAGCATAATGTCATTTGATACTTCATTTTAATTTCATTCTTGTTTATTAGATAAGTAAGATAAAAAAAAATGTATTTGAAGTACTAATGGTTATTCATTATGATTAACAAATTACAACAAGGATGGGGAATACCTTAAATAAGGTAATGTGGAAGTCTAGGCATTTACAGGGCTTATGACCTGTCATTGGCTGGTTTAAGTTGCCACTTTACACACTGTGTAACATTAACCATTTTGCCTTTGTTTGAACATTCATATTTCTTCCATTCTTCCATTTGTTGATTTTAGTGAAGTTAAAGAGTTGAAACTTTTATTGTTGTGAAGAGATTCATCTGGCTGAATTATTATTATGAATCCAGTCTTTTGTCTACGAGCATTTAGACAAACTTAAATATTGTTATTCATCATAATAAAATAAATAAAAATCAAATTGATTTTAACAACCTATTTTTTTTCTATACCGACCGGTTTTAAAGCTACAAAAGCTTCTTTATCAATGTTTTTTAATCCTGTAAATTATTTTCATGACTAAAAATCGTGTTGCTTTTAATTGTCAAATATCTCCTTATTGATTTTATTTATATGTTATTTTCACTTTTTTTTATTCATGTACATTTGTTTTTAATTTGATTATTATTACTAGAATTTACACGTATGTTTAATTTTTTAATTATAAATGGTATATTCTCAAATTTTTATTTGTTTTCCTTTTTCATTATTATCGGTATGCTTCAATTTTTATTATTATCGGTTTGTTTTTCAATTTATATTTATGTTTCATTTCTTAATTTCTAATGCTATATTTTATAATTCGTATTTATGCTTCAATTTTTATTATTATCTGTATGTTGTCAAATTAACATCCATGTTTCATTTTCTAATTAATAATGGTATATTTTCCAATTTTTATTTATGATTAAATTATTATGATTATTACCTGCATGTTTTCTAATCTATATTTATTTAGATTTTTTTTGATGTTATTATTATTATTTGAATTTATTAAGCATCATTCAATGAAATAAAAAAACACATGTAAAAAAGAAGGTCCTTTCTAAACACAGGAATTTCCTAGCTAGTCGGGACCTAAAACAAAAAAACTCTGAAATACATAAATAAATGTATAATTTGGTTATTTATGCCTTGATAAGTAGATTCCACATCGGTCGACATACAAAAAATAAAAAATAAGTGCTGAAAAATAAAGTTGTTTTATTTATTTTATTACATATTGACTTGTTATACCATATTTAATTTTTTTAAAAGCCCCCTGGGAGTATATAGATAAGAAATAAATTTTATTTGTCGATCAACGAACAACAAGTGATACTTATGGTAACCCAGAAACAACTTTTTCAGTTGCATAGTGAGTATGATGGATAATTTTGAAATTTCGCTCTTAATTTTTTACGTGTGAATTAGATATAATTTGTCCATCGAATTCCCAATTTTCCAGTTAATTGAATGTTATCCAACAAAACTATTTCATCTCCCAAACACACACTCACACTTGCGTACATGATCGTACATTGTACAGTTGTGTGAGTTATCGAATAAACATCAAAACGCTCGCACAATTTTGCAGTTGGGGTGGGTTTCCCGCGCTTTCGCTGGCATTTGCATTTTTCCATTAACAGCCCAAATGCGTTTGAACGGTGAACATGTCCACTCCCTTCAAAAGTTTTTTTAGGTGTGTTTTTACAACGCTTTGTCACTTAACTGAAATTTAAATGGCGAATTGATTAAACATTGTAGGTAAAACATTTTTTGCCAATTAATACTAATTGGTCGTCAATTACTCCATCGTCGCTTAATAATAATAATATTAAATAATAATAATAATCAGTTTTCCAGTATAATTTTAATAATCTTAAAGCATTACGTCTAAAACATAATTTCAATTATTTTCCCTTAAAATTGTAGTTTTTTTGTTGTTGTGTGTGTATGACCCAATTATAGAGCTGCCTATGTATGTGGACAAAAATTATTCTAGGATCATCAATTTCGAAGTTAGTTACAGTTTACAAAAAAACATTGCATTGTTACACCAATCGCAGTGTATCTCGATCATTTTTTGTCACATGGAGAAACGATGATTAGTCTTACGTTTCAGGTACCAGTCCAGGGACTATGAAATATTCTGGTGTGAAAACATCTTTGAAAATAAATATTTCATGTCAACTATGTCGGGAATTGAACCCGAGACCTCTTGCTTGGTAGGCAAACGCGCCGACCATTACACCGAGAGGCCAAATAAGTCAGTAAAATTGATTGGTGGATTCATTGTAATAATAATAAAATATATATTTTTACCAATAACCGGCTTCATCGCTCTTGCGATCAGTTTTGATGTCAAATTGGCAAATAGTTTTACATCTGTGCGTACAAACTCTTAAACTTAGACATCCCTCTTTTAGGGTGAACCTACAAAAACTCTTACATGAGGAGTGAAACTTGTTCAACTTACGCTTGAAAGCTTTTAATGTGGTGTACATGTTTCCAAAGTAATAAATTAATAGCTTCAAAAGTCCAAAACGTGGATGAAAAGTGCAATAATTTTAATCTCCACAGTCAACTTGGCCACAGTTTCTGGAGAAAATAATCCCGAGAAATCTGTGCATATATATTATATTATAGTACAGTAGAAATATGTATTGACAGATGTGCTTTATTTCCAAATCCAGCGTTTGTCCCGATTATTTTTTCTTCTCCTTATCATACGCCCTTTGTGATCCTCCCTTTGATAGTGCTCTGCCCTAAATGTTCCAATTCAGAAAATACCCATCTGTATTCCAATTTATGTCGTTCAATTTATTTTGCATTGATATATGACTTTCAATTCTCACACCGTGGCCCCAAAAGACGCTTTATAAAAATAAAAATACAAATAAAAGTGTACGTATCTACACTTTTGTGTCATAATACTCGTATGATATGTTTGTGAGAAATTTAAGTAAGATAGTGGAAAATAATCTTATTAAAGTAGAAATACTATTTATGTTGTACTACCACATCGCGTCTTTACAACATTTAAAATTTAAATCAAAACACTTCATTTTTAATCATTTATTTATTTACCCACTCGTTTTGAAGCAACACGGCAGGGCTTCTTTATCGAGGTCTAATTCAGAATGGAATATAAATCCTATTTATAATATTAACAGTGTGTAAATCAAGTTGCGTAGTATTTTATTATTTTAATGTTAATTTAACCACAAAGTTACTGACTTCTTTAAATATAAAATTGTTTTTTAAAAATTTATTTTATCTTATTCAGAAAACATACAGTCATACATAATAAATATTAAAAAAGAACGATTTTCTAACATAAAAAGACCAATTAAGTTTTCATAAATTTAAAATGCAAAAGATGTAAACATTAAATGTGACGAAAATAAATAAATTGAAAACTTAAGTGAGAAAATAATAATCGTTAGCATTTGCGTTTTCCGTGGAATGTTATTGTTGGTAAGAAATTAAAATACCGAATGCACATTCCAAGTCATCCATGCACACATATATGAACGCATACATATACACACATGCATACGCACATCTACATGCATATATAAAACATACACAAACGCATTTACATGCGGTACATATACATATTATCAACTACTCAAAATGTACATTCAGCAACTATCCCAAATAATCAACGCCATGAAGAAATTTTCTCTATAAATGCAACCTGCAGTTAAAAACGTCTACATCAATACTAAGTCCATTATAAAATTATTCGATGTATATAGGTTTTTATAAGTTGCTGTACAAAAAGGGAATTTAATCTGGTATAGCGAAGAGGACAACGGAAACCAATATTTTGTAAAAGGTACGGCGAATCAACCATGTATCAATATCTATTCTTATATAGAAAGAATGCACAAAGAAATTAGCTTGCTCACAGTAAAGCAACAAATTAAATATAATGTAGCAATTTTTACGCATAAAATAATTAAGGGGACGAATAAAATAAAAACAATAATAAAATTTAACCAACAATGTCATACATATAAAACAAGATGTAAAAAAAAGATAAGATTACCAATGAGCAGAAAAACAGAATCTCAAAACTCATTGTACAAGGGATTGAAGCCATACAATGAATTACCTGAAGAAGTAAAGGAAATAGAAAAAATCAAAATATTTCAAATTAATTTGAAAAAAAATATTATTGAGAAATTTTGATAAAAAAATTATAATATTATTGAAAGTTCATATAAGTTCTTAATATGTTATGAACTAACTTAATAAAGCATAGATAAATAAATATTATTTAGAATTCGGAAAATGAAAATTAAATCACATTGAAGGCGCCTTTTCTGTAATGATTCTATATTCAATTTAATCAAAGATTCGCTGTTATCATTTTCAATGTTACCAAAAATTCCAGGCTTCTAATAAATTTCTTTTGAATGTTCTCGATTCGATTAATATATACATTATACTGGGGGACCATACTAAAGAAGTGAATTCGAGTCGACTACGTACATAAGTCATCTGTTTTACATTCGTCAATGTTATTGATAAACCCCAAGATTGTATAGGTGGTGATAGATTCTACAGGTTAATATGTGAACGGGTCCATTTAATTTCAAACAAAATGTTCTCTTCAATGCTGCGATTCATTTACTACTCGTATCCGCGTTTTGTCCGTGATCCGCGGAAACATATCGTGCGGGAAAATAAAAATAAAAGTGCTCATACAAACGTTTTCCGGAGAGTTGCGCGCGCTATTCCCCGGTGCGCCGTCCGTTATCCCCAGGAAAAAGGTTTGATGTCGCATTGAAAACCTTTTGTGTTTCGCTTCCGATCGGGGAAATGCTCGAAGCTTTCGCATAATCGATTCACACCAGCCCCGGTGTGTTTCGCCATTCCCACCCGGAGGCCAGGAATAATTGCACTTGCAATTCGATAAAGGCGACCCCGTTATCTATGCCGGGATCGCTACTAAACTAACCTATCCTTGTTCTGTACTCCTTGTGAATTCATATTTTCAAATTTTTTTTTCGTAAATGGACAGGTTTTGTACACAAAATTGAAATGGGAAACATGCAAAACAATGACAAAACATTAACCAAAAATGCTGACACACGCAAATTTAACAACTTACAGCCCTACCACATTTAAGAAGCAAGGATAAACGCTGGACAATCAAAAATACTATGCAACACTACATGACTTATCTGACTATTTGATAAATTATATTAAATATTTATTTCACATTTACGTTAAAAAGCGCATGATGGCCATACTAACCAGGGCTGCGATAACAAACGCAATCTTCATCGGTACATATCGAAACGGTATACTTTACTTTTCTACTATGTCTATCTGCCTCGGAATGGGGAATTTCGATCTACCGACTTGTCGACACATATTTTTATTACGTCATCTCAGACGTCATATGATCAAATCCAACGTATAGGTGGCGCTGAAACTTTACTCCGCATTCAATGCTTAATTAAAATTAAAGTATTTTAGTTTCAGTGCTGCAGAGCAGCATTTATTTGATATTTTTAAAATACATATTACAATTTGTTACCCACTAAGTCTTAAGACATTTCGGTGGGCCACATATTTTTTTTAAGACGAGTTTTTTAACATAATTTTATTTATATAATGCATATTTATTTATAATTGTTTAATTTCTCTTTCGTATTTTAAACAGGATTCTAAGATAAAAAATAGCTACCTCAAAACGATTTAAATTTGATGTAAATCAAAATTAAAGCAAAATGTTCTCGGTGGTACACATTTTTTTCATGCTTAGATATATGCCCTGTGAAGTACTCGAGCCCTCGATACATATCGATGGACTAAACTCAAAACGTGAAGACACAGGGTCGGTAGCGTATCTTCGTAATTGCTCTAGAGAGTTTATCTTTACCAATACCGTCATAATGCATGTATGGATTCCATACTTTCCGATTGTAATTACCTTGCTAGTATTTCGGTCGCATTTATACCTCGTTTTTACGTACTAAATCTCTGCTATACCGCGTTATAAATGCGTTCTAAATACCAGCCTAGAAGAGACATAATATGACTCGACCTTATAGTATACTTATATACATCCTTTACGGGCTTTAACAAATGAAAAATGAATTATAAAAATTTGAAAATAATTATTTCTATTATTTATCTGTTAATTATATTGTTCAGCCATCGATGACGTATTTTTCATTTCAAAACAAACATTGTATCAAATATGAAAAATATTTATCAAATTTTAAGATTCGTTAGGTTTCTGCAAACAATATTTGGCTTAGACGTTTGTCTCAGGCGCTGAGTGTTCCGGGGTCGATTACAGTTGAGATCGCAATGATCAAATGAGGTTTTCATCAAGCCAGAATCTTCTGTGCTGTAATTAACCACTCCTATTGGACCGCTTGACCTGTTGTGATACAAAAAAACAAATACAAAAATATATTGAATCCTAATAAATCTCCTTCAAATCTTTTATATAAGGCAACGCGTTATAATACGGAATTCCCGTTTTTGTTCATAAGTGTACATTTTTTGGTAGGTAACCGCTTACAGTACAATATGAAAATGAAATAAAGTTTTCATCTAAACCCGTTCCTGTCTTTAAAAATAAATTACTTTGGCCGTAGTGTGTGAAATTTCAAATCTTTTTTTGTATGATAAACTAAAGCACTCCGTAAAATCCGTTTTGTTCCAACCTGTGTTATTTATTATGATGTTATGAATTCAGCGTATCCTCGTTGGGTTGGGATACCATTTACGATGATATTTTTCGTGCAAACTTTATGTGGCGTCACTCCTAAAGCTCTTATTATTTGCAAATGTTCCATTTCAGTACAATTCACGGATTTTCAAAAAACTCTATTGATTAGTTTTTTTCCTTTTCTGATGTTTTTAGTTTAAATAAAAAACGGTTTTTAACGTTTCGTTTTCTGCCATTCTCTCGGGATACACTTCGTGTGAATCATTTGTTCTGCGACTAGAATATATATCTTCGTTACATATGTACTTGTATATTTTTCCCTCCAAATCGGATATGTCGAAAATTAATTCGATCCAGGGAATTGGGAATTGACTTTCGGACACTGACAGCCATCCGTTTATAGGCTCCTGGTATACATAGGTTAGTTTATCCGACAAAATTTACATGTGTGCACATAATGGAATAGGGTAATACTGTTTCGTGCGAATTAATCTACCCCTTCTGATGTGTACTATCTATGTTATCTAGGGGATAATGGAAAAATATTTTTTTCTCTGAATTACATTATTTTGTTCTCATCTTTTAGTATGACCCAGATCGTTTCACAATCCCTTCTCAGTCACCACTATATAGGAAACTTACAGGGACGAGTCGTCCAAATAAGCGATTATTAGCAAATTACCATTATATTTGACTTTCTATAATAATGTTTTGTAGTAACTATGTTTTGTGAGAAAATAAATAAGATAGTTATTTTTTATTATATATCACTACCACTGTTTATATTTATCTACAAAAAAATATAAAGTATCCCCAGACCCTTCTTAGTGAACGATGAAGCTAACCGATCACCTCAGCTTATTTCTCCATACAAAAAGTACACTGTATTTTAAATCTTTAACCTAAACGCATTTTGTCAGTACTTAAACAAGCTTGCGGATTACAAATATAATTTGAAGATTCTCTATTTGGAAACTAGTATTTCGAACAATATTTCTGAAGGACTATTTTTCTTTGTTAGGGTACTGTCGACATATTATGTATCACATAGGACATGTGGCGTTCGAATCAGCCGTTTTTCGCATTATTCATTAAAAATGAATCGGCTAGGGCTCAGTGTTGACATTTCAATCATAATGGAAATATCTGTTGAATGTCACTGTGGTATTTTTAAATAAACTTTTCCACAATAATACAGTGTTGCATTAAAATAATGTAAAAAAAGTACATTTATCGCAAAGTTAATAATAATTGTTGTATGAGTTGATTTATGTATAGGTACATATGAATGATTTTTTTTGTTGATTACCTATAAAATAAATCACTGCTCGCCACTGGAGCCTTCTATGTATATAATGTACGCTTCCCGAGATCACATTGTATATAAAACGTTAGTGTGCCTGAGTACCTCCTCTGTATGTACACAATAATAAAAGAAGACCTTTTCGTCGGATGATATATTGCCGCTGCCGGAAGAGATGTGCTGGTCCCCCTACTTCCGTAGTGCGCTGTTCCCCTGGTAGCGCCGAACTAACATCACATTTGGACCCCGTTGGACAAATGGCGGGCTAATGCGCCGGTCAACGTCCAATATAGTTAAAATCGCATAAATCACACATTGTCTATAGCTCCACTAACTTTATTACTCGGCAAATGTTTAACATTTTACTTACCTATGGGTATAATTTTAAAATCTATTTTTTAACTTGAACAACATAATTTATAAAAAGTGAAATTTTTGAAAACACTAAATTTCGAATTTTCTATGACTTACGTCACAGAAACACGTTTTGGAAAATTCCTTTATCCCCGGCGCTCCAGGGTATCATGAAGCACTATAGAGATCTGAGAATACAGGGGTAGGTTTCAGAAACTGCTTTCGTGCGCCACGGGGTCTATGTACTGTGTACACACTCGAAAGATGTTTGCCAAAATATTCTCAGAGCCTTCATATTTTTTCCGGCTGGGTGGAAAACCCACATAAAGAATTCATTGTTCGGCTCCATATACTTTTCGCGTTGATACTTAGATTTTAAGAAATTATTTGATCTGTATATCCGAATACCCGCTGATTTATGTCTCTGAACATGTCTTCCGCAACGCTCGAAGGGTTACAAAAACTAACCATTACAATTTAGTATAGTGACCGAGTAGTTTATTGTACATAAAACTCTCAGGTAGATCATAATGTAACGCAATGTTAGTAATAAAACTGTAATTACTTCATCATGACCAATTCGGTGAGTTTATACAATTATAATTTTAAAAAAATATGAACGTTATAATGATACGATGGAAATAATGTCGCGCAGTCATGCCATGTCTAAGTTAAAGGCGTTAAAATTATTCCACACAATAATTATAATTTATAACACTTTATATATTACAGTGCCTAGTTGCAACATTTTGTTATATTAAAAAACCAAATGGCTTTATTTTTTCCTAAAAATAATAGGATGTTTGTTGGCGGTTCGGCATTTAACTGCCGAGCATACAATAATTTTTGTTTCGGCTTTTATCGACTTTTAGCGACCTGCTTTTTCGTCAAATGACAAGGTATGTGAAATGAAATATTTCTGTTGATAATATATGTGTTTATAATATTGCAGAACATTGTTTTCCGAAATTGAGTTTTTCAACAATTTCTGGGAGCAAATTTGCCTCGAGCAAATAAATTTATCTTTGTTATATCAGCGTTGAAATTATAATACATTATATCACATTCAAAGGCAGAATTTTTCTACTTTGTTACGATTTTCTTTACGGAATTAAAATGTTGTTGATTTTGGCCTCCGAGCCTTCTTTGTACTCCGTCTATGGTATAGAACCTTTGGCTTTTTGCGTCGTTTTGTTATTTAAAATAAAAGAATTTTACCGGAAAACGAAATCATCGTATATGAAATGATCTGGCATTCAAGTTTTATGTTTTATAACGCCCAAAAAATTGTCAACGGTTTGAAAAAAATGCGTACTAAGTCAATATTTTATCGAATCTTAATTTGATTTTAAAAAAAAAAACTTTTTGATTGACAAATATTTTTTTAATTTTTATCCCAAATCCGAAATCAGCATTCGCATCAATCTACATGTTATAAATAAAATTACGCTTTGCAATGCGTTAATGTAAACTAAAGTTATATACCGGCATCCATATTTGTTTTTTTTTAATTGTGTATAACTTATATAGCGCTATTTTCATAATATAACACACAACATCGTGAATATTTATAAATCAATGTAATTTTTATTTTCTTTGTTTATGATATTAAGTAAATCAAATGAAGTAGGTAGGTATTAATTATTAAAAAGCAGGGTACGAATTTAAGTAAGATTATGCATTTTATTTATAAAATAATTTATTCAGACTTCATTTAAAATAGTTTCTCACTTAGCTAATTTAGTTTTCTATAGAAATTCCATAAACTTGTTCAATGTTATGTTGCGTACCTATGCTTAAACGAGAAAATGAGCGCAGTTTGCTCAACTTTTAGTGACATCTCATTCCGTAGCTTTCTGGCAATATTAGAATTGCATTTCTCATATTTCCATTCGACTCCGCAGTGAGGATCTTGAGCGACATAGCCATTACGCGCATGTGGCGTCAATTTCCGATTTAATTAAATGGTGACGAGTCTGCGGACTGAAGCACGTCGGCAAAAAATAAACTTTATAGTTAATGGACACGGCCTGTTGTTCGAACAATGAGGCACTCGAAACAGAGGGCCGTGTTACGTGGAAGGAGCTTTTGGGCCTATTTCATTCCCCGGGCTTTATTTTCGTGACAACGATCTCCATTGTTGCAGCTGGTCTTAGTGCTGGCGAGGAGATTTTCTCCATTATTTAATGTGTTTCGTTAATTTGGTTTGATTGTTCGCCAACCGACTGAAAAAATGCCGACTTATGTGAATTGTATGGTAATTTTATTGCATATTTATTGCCGCGAATCTCCTGCTTAGTTACAAGTGTGTAAGGGCTATAACATGCATTATTTAAGAAACAAAATATCGTGTACATTTCTCGCATTTAAAATCACGCTCTGATTTTTTCTTGTTTAATTTTTAGTTTTATTTTTTCGCAGTTAACCCCTTTCTTGGAAATATATCTTATAGGATACATATGATCTAATTTTATTCCATGAGCTTTGAAATTTTTTTGATAATTTTAAGTTTCTAGAATTTCATTCGTCCATGCACTTTGTAGCTGCAAGACGATTAGTAATCTAGCTTCAATATGTAAATTTTATCAACTATCAAATATCTAAATTTAGTTAATGGGGTCTAGAATTCCAATCGTCCATGCAGTTATGCATGCTTTCATTTATATATTTTTTTAAATTTCTTTTTTTTAATTTCTAAACTTTATTGTCAAATAAAATACATATAAAAATGTAAAAAGGGACTAGATTTATTACTGTCTATGCGTGCTGCAGCTGCAAGACGTGCTGTAATCTAGCTCCTATATATCATAATTTATTGTAATATATCATAATTGGAGACGAGGAATTAGACTCCCAACCGTTCATCCTCTGTGTAGCTGCAATACGTGCTGGGATATTTATTTATTGTACAGCGCCCTTGAGGTGATTTTCACAAAAATATCGCTTTATAAATTATCCATATATATATATATATGGACCTGTACATTAGCGGGCTTATTGATAAATGCCATTTTTTTATAACCAGCCAATAAAACGAAATATTTATTTATATAATAAAAGTATTAAAACGTATTCGATTTTTTTTTTTTTAAAATACGTAAATCCTGAAATTGAACTATCAGTATGTTTATATTAAAATATTTAATATTGCTAGTATTCAATGGGAAAATGGAATAAAGATATACAAAAAGAATTGAGATTAAGGAGCAGAAAGGAGATGTTTCATATTATTAATTAAAGTGCATAATTGTTTTATAAATTAGCAAAGTATAAGATTGCTGCGGGATTCGATTGATGCTGATTATGTTGATACTGTCTTTATTATTATTCTTATATGTTTTTATTTTATGTCTTTTCAATAAAATTAATAATGTCGCTTGATATGTGTAAATATGTTGTTAAGCTATTGTTAAATGAACCAAAAAATATTTTGTAATTTACTAAATTATTAAATTAAATATTGTACCATATAAATGTAATATTTTTACTATCATTATTTTATCGAATGACTTTATTTTTATTATGAAAAAGAATTATTAATTTGAATTACAGAATTATTAAATTATAAATTTTATAAACATGATCTTAATTTTTCTACAACATGAATTATTTAGTAACTTACCCATATTACATTTTTTACATGTATTTATTTTTATTATGTAAGTATTTTTTTTTATTTTTTTTTTATTTTTATTTATTTACAATTTTAAAAAACCCGTTAGTTCAGTCATCATGCGCTTTTTCAGATTGATTTTAAATTTGTCTCCAGTAAAAGTTTTCAAGTAGTAAGGTAAGTCGTTGTAGTGTTTAAGTCCATTATGTAGTATTTTTGACTGTCCTGTGTTTGTCTTTGCTTTTTCAATATGATAGTGTTGTTGTTGTCTGGTGTTATATTTGTGTATGTCAGCATTTTTGACTAATATTATGTCGTCGTCTCCGTCTCTTTAATGTGTGTCATAATATTTATTAGTGTATCGTTGTATTAATTTAGTATAAAAGACTCCCAATTTAACTCAAAACTTTCTAGCAAGTCGGGACATAAAAATTTCAATTTGTGCATTATGTGTTTTAATAAAAAACAATAATTTAAAACAAAATTAATTACATTCCTACATAAAGATTCGCTACTGTGCCTTACTCATAAACTTGCTGTAGTGTTAGGCCTAGGCATAGTGGCAAAATACGGATGGAAATACCATCCTTATTTTAGTGGTAGATTAAGAATGGCATTCCCGTCCTTATTCTACCACCATGTCTAGTAACTTTATTTCAGGTTTATAAGTAAGGCCCAAGATGAAATAATTATGAATGTAGCAATTATCACCGAATCGTTCACCCTAAACATACTTATTTGTGTATTTTTAGTTAGATATAAATATTTCAAGTAAATTTTCATTCTTAATTATTATTATTTTTTGTTGAGCAGGTTATTAATCATTTTATATTTTTGATGTTTTAGAAAATTAATTCAAATTGTGCATTAACGTTTTAAGTCCCAGTGTGAAACTTTTATGTAAAATAAATTTCTTTGTTAAAATGTCAAAAATAATTCCATAGCTTACTGCTAATCAAATAAGAGTACCAAAAAAGGATTTACAATTTTGCGTTCATTTTTCTTTAAGCTTACGAATAAAAAGAAGGAAAAGATAAATCTTTGTTATTTGTCGTCTCAAAGTTTTTAGGATTGCTCAAAGTTTTTTCAAACGCAAATAAATAAATCCAACAGTTGGTACAAGATTGACCCTCGGGGGAATTTTCTGAAATAGGGTGAATTCGAATGAATAATAAATATTTCGGCATTGTCAACACGCAAATACAACTTGGGATAATCTTACAAAAAAGCTCAAGGAATAAATTAGGATTCCGTGACGAACGCCATTTAATCAATCTATTATAATATCTTACATCTTAGAAATATATTTTCGGATTAAAATAAATAAAATATTTATTCAATATTTTAAAACCCGTTAGGGGTATAAAAGAAATGTTATAAGGTCTCGTCATGTTATGTCTCCTCTTGGTGTGGTCATCATTTTCAGATTGATTTTAAATTAGTCTGTAGTGTAATTTCTCTAGTTTTAAAGTAAGTCGTTGTAGTGTTAAAGTCCATACGCTTTGTACATCATAATATTTTTCTTTCTTTCGTATGAGGTATTAATTATGTAGAAGAGGCTATGTAATGATGTCATTACTTTGGTGAGTCCGTCTATGTGTTTCGTCCATTTTAATTGTATGTCCATGGTGGGTCCTAGGTATGTCACGTGTTCTAGTTCTTTGAGAGTTTCGTTGTTTATTTTAATGTTCACGTTATGATTCTGTTTGTGTGTCTATTTACTGATTATATATTTTTTGCAATCATATCTAAATATTTGTTTACAAATATATCAAGGATACACAAGCATGTTAACATTAATACTCAGATAAGACGCCACTATTATTTTTATACGAGTATAAGTATCTAGTAGTTTTTTATTTGTTCCTGTTGGCTATGTGATCACAGTCTGGGTGCTGGAGTCAATACTGACTATTGCAATAAATTGATCATTCGTTTGTAAATCCGACACTCGACGACTTGTAAAAAGATGTCTATCGTAGATTTGCGGGTGATGGGTTGTTAAACTGATTTCCCACAAGGGCTTTTTGGATTCAACCGTGCCTTTTATTAACTTATTTCAATTATACCAACCGAGATTTGTTTTTGCTAGGTATTTTTTATTTTCTATGCTTCTGTTGTTTCCAGGAATTACAATCAAAGGTGGCGTTGTTTTTTTACTAACAATACCAAACTGTATGAGAAGGGTAGTTTTATTAGCATAGGATATTAGTTTGTACATATGCATGATGTAAATTAGATACCTACTTAGTTTAGTTAATAATTGCATAGTACTCATTAACTTGGACACGTTGAAGTCAATGGCTGTATGAACCTCTTGAAAATAGCGTGTTTTATACTTGTTTATGTCCACAATTAATAATTTTAAATCGTAGCACGTGCCTTTCACATTTATTGATTTTAAAACAACATTGAAACTTTAGCCGAGAGCTGAAAGAAACAAATGTTGTCCATTTAAGAGAAAACACGACTTAAATCCAATTACGTTGCGTGTTTAAACGCATTTTTAATGCCATCCTTCAACGGAGAGTTATAGGCATACGAGTATTTATGTGAGTAGGTTCGGCTAGAAATTGATTAAGTGTATTTGGCGGCGAAGATTCCGGTCGGACGCAATGCCCGGGGAATATTTCTTACCTCCTGCTGGTTCATGCTTCCCTGGTCCATTTTGTTCATATGTGGCGTGCTCCGATCAAGTTAAAAAAGATTGATTATCCACTAGATTCACATGAAATTAATCGCAATATTACCCCTAGTCATTTTCACACGTACACACTTCATAATCCAGTATATAATATACAACATTGCGGTTTCTGTACGTATGTCGGATGGAGGCATAGGTATACGTATTTCAATTCGCAACAAAGTCAATTCAGAGTCTCGTCGCCGAACGCCCACATCACCCCCGCTTTCGAAACGTCGCAGTAACTTTTTTCTCTTGAATTAAACAATCTTTCAACCTACTACAAGTTAGTACGAAGCTATCGACGAATATGCCAATCACGGCAGCCATGGCGATCTAAGTTTTTCGCGGTTACCTCCTACGTCGAAGGAGATTTATCGTTTCTCATCCGGAGTTCTGTCTCTTAAATGTTTTATTTCAACTACCTTCTCGTTGAGTCATGTCTCCTGTTACTTCGTAAAAAAGCTTAAAATATATCATTCGAGTCCATAAATTCAATCGACACGCTTTAGCTATTGCTTATGCAATTGACTAATTGAAGAACAAATAACATTCGATTCTCGACGTTAAGAATACTAAACGGTTGTATATTTTACAGCGCTGTTAGTTTTTACTCCGCTACCCCGCTGCGTCGACTCAAAGCAATTTATTAAATAAATAGATTCCTTTACGGGCCATCGAGAACGAGAAGGAAGTGACAGTCATAAAGTGAGTTTTGAGGATTTAAAATTTATAATTTTTGTACACTGCAATTTTTTTTTTTTGTAAATAAATTATATTGACTAACAGCCAAATGAATCCCAGGGTCAACCGATTTAAAACAAGGATCGCGTCGGTCGGTAAATCTTCAGCTCCCGACCCAACACTTTCATCCCGGAAACCTTTTTGAAGGCAAATGACGGGGGTAAATCGGCCCGTTTGCGGAAATTTATACATTGTTTTAGAGTCAAAGGTAAGGGAAGCGGTCATGCCACCGCCGCGCCGTTTCATAGTGGTTAAAGGAAAACTGGAATTTCTAAGTATATTTCCTTTAAATAACTTCGCAAATACCGTAGCCTGATAAGGGTTATACTACCGCGCAAACGGAATGGAAAATATTCAATTGAACGGTCGAATCGAGAATTCCCATATATTTTATTCCAAATGAATCGTAATAAGGCTTCATTGTTCCATCCAATGAATTAATCAATGGGTTTACTGCCGAGATTTATATTTAAGTGGTAGGCTTTAATATTCTTTACTCGATACAAAATATTTGCGTATTCGAAATTGACCTGAATAATTTTAAATAACATTTCATTTTTACCCCTGACACCTGAATTTGACACTCGTCGCACGTTTCCTGGATAAAATTAATATACCTACATAGGTAATGTAGAAAGTACTAGGAAGACAGAAATACTGGACAGGCAACTGAGACATCTCACTGCGTTAGCTCCCTGACAAGACCCCTGGTCTGATTTATGCCCAGACCATAGATGCTCTCCTTGTATTTACGTAATGGATGACCCAGGAAAGAGCCCTACACCGTGCATAATTCAAGCAGATCTGAAACATACATGTTAACACTAAACATCGTACATTATATTATTATGTAATCTATGGCCATTGAGCATAATAAGTTAAAGTCCTAACAAAATGTTAGCTCACTAAAATATTTGTCTTAAGACTGGGAATATTTTTTTTTTGCAATAAAATCAGAATATAAGAATATTCACTATCGATCCAAAGATCGTATGTAAACAAATAATTTATTTAAGCCTGTTATTATTTTTTGTTTTCATAATACTTAATCTGGTCAACGCAATGCATAAAACACAATAACATATTTTTTGTCGATATGCAAATAGGTAATTGAAACATGAATGGCATTGTTATTATTTAATATATTCAGTTTTTTTACGAACATCAATTTCTTGGTTGCACTACATTTTAATAATAATAATAAAAATACTTATATGGTTAAATTTCACTTTTATTTATAAAAAATATGTTTAGTCTCCCACCAGTCTGACGATGTCGGTCACGACGGGACCCGGTCACCGGTAAAAAATATAAATAAAATTGGAATAAAACTGTGTACGTATTTTTATTGGTATTATTGTTTTATTTAAAGAAATTGAATATTGTTTCCCAGTAAAATTGAAAGATAGATATTATTTATTACATGTTGAATAAAAATGAATAAATATTTAAAAAATACAAAAAAATGCTTTGTTTTTAGTGTTTTTTATTTATTTCTAGTTAAAGAATTTATTTAATTGTTATTATATACATTAAAACATTTTTTTTTTAAAACCCATTTTACTATTTTTAGACTTTGCCCTGCCTACACCCCGTTATAAACATTAAATAAGCTAGGATACATTTTTTATTTTTAAAGCACTAACTTTTTGGCTATAATCAAAATTAATATAAAAACACTAACTGCTGTTTATTTATTTTGTTACCGACCAGTTTCTGACCAATTTTCGAATTAATTTATTATAAATTATACATTTATAAAGCAGCGCGTTGTAGCTGAGAAACCGGCGGGCAATATAATAAATAATAAGTGGTTAACAACATTTTTTTTTTGAATTGTGTAATGAATAATCACAAACTCAGTGCTTCAAATATTTTTTGTTTATTTTAATTGCCTTTTTTTATCTATAACAATAATGTTTCATGTTGGACGTGCAACGCTGTTTTTTTGTTCATTTAAATTGACCGGAAGCTTAGAGTGCTCTTACGGTAGACGTGCAACTTACACATCTTTCTCTCTTTACATTATGCTGTAGTGTTGGGAGAATGTACCGTATTGCAGGCAATTGTCCGGGCACTTCTACCCTAACTCTGTAAATCACAAACTGGCACTTGTGACAAACGGTGCGAGAATTCTTGCGGGGTGACTTAAGCCTACGATTGTCTTTTAACAAAATGGTAATTTAACCAGAAATATCGCCTTTATCATTGTGATATTTGAAAAATATTAAACTATCGTAGTTTTTAGTTAGTATTTTTTTTTAAAAAGCTGCAACAATACTGAATATTTTTGTCACAACTCAACTACCGGTACATTTTTAAAAAAGAGGTCAATATCTCAACAGAAACGACGGAAAAACTATTTAATTGATATGCAAATAGATGGTCGCACTGTACCGTTTGCTATATCAATATAATGTGAACGTATTTATCCGCACATAGAGACAATCAATGGTTATGCATTGAAGATGTTAGGATTTGTTCTGCGTACTGCCAGGGTTTTCTCAAATTTCCGCGTACTGAGAACTCTTTACAACTCCTTGGTGCGAAGTAGACTCGAGAGTGGCTCGATGATTTGGGAAGCACATAAACTGAAGTACTCTCTTATGATAGAGAAAATCCAAAAGAAGTTCCTGAAATATCTCTACATGAGAGAGTGCGGGTATTATCCTTGGCTCTACCAGACCGAGTTTCTCCAGGGTATGCTTGACTACAACAGTTTAGAGACTAGAAGGAATGTGTATTTGACTACACATTTTTATCGATTGTTGCGCGGTATGATCGATAATTCTGAGATTATGATGAGCATTGGTTTGTATGTTCCTAAGACAGCGTCAGCATAGATTGTTTCATAGTCAAATATACAGGACCAACCTGCATATGGTTATGCCTGTTATGCTGAACAACATCGCTCTGGATATTGATCTGTTTCGTGTATCCGAAGGGGTTTTTCGGAGCAGGATTCTCCTACTACTTTGACATGAGTCTCTTTCATGTATTTTTTTCTTTTTTATAATATGTACGTATTGAATATATAAAACATTTCAGTTTGTAAGTGAAAATTCTTCATATTATGTTACATTGCGGAACCTTGGTCGGTGGAAAAAAAAATAGTGCTTAAAAACAAAGTTGTATTATTTATTTTATTTTAATGAATAACCACAAAGTTAGTGCTTCAAATATAAACCTTATATTTTTTTATTGTCTTAAATTACAGTTACGTTTGGCGGGTATTCCTAGCCTTGTTACTCAAAAATTATGATTGACTAATTATAATATGTTACACCATTATGTTCGAATAATATCGCAATAATTATAAATTGTTTAACGGAATGGAAAGCACAGTATATTATGTGAGAATTATGAGATTCAATATGAAGTTTATCATAATAACATCGTAACGCCAATCGAACGGTTTGCATCCCATTTCGTACAATGTATTTGAAAAGTCAATTCAGTATTTCACGTCGATACGTTTATTCTCGTCCATTGTGAAGCAGTCCTCACATTCCCCGCCTTACCTCTGCGTGTCTTTACATTCGAACTTTATTGTCCCTCCATGTAATGGGGTTCCGGTCCTGTCCCATGATGTATTGTTTAATTCTTCACTCGAATATATTTTATAGCCCACGTCGAAGGAGTTAATTTATGCGATTGCCCTTGCCTCGGTCCAGCACTGGTACTGTGACACGAGGCTTTCTTCCGAGTTTAACTCGAGTTCAGTTTTGCGCTATTGCATATTATATTCCTCTCAAGAAGTTGTAGATTTCTGTCATTTTTCTGGCTGATGAAATACACATTGTAGTGTCGAAACCATTGTCTTGTTTTTTGTGTCTTGATGGCATTTTCAAAATCAGCTTCGTTGCATATTCGTTTTACTTATATAGTAGGAACAAATGACACGCACCAACTGCCTTGAAGACTTAATTTGGCTTCCAATTCTTCGGCATTAAGTCAGATCTGCCTACCGTAGCCCTGCAATTGACCATCAGGGTATCAGCAGTTGATGTCCGTGGAGGTGAAAATTAGACAGCGGAAAGACTATCGCAACCTTTCGCTTCTTTTCACTGTACTTCATAGTCCTAACTACCTCCGTGAAAAATGTCAACGCTTATCATTTTATGGTTTACCTTCTTCGTTCTTACTCTCAAATCGCACTCTCAATTTCCATCTACAATTCCTCTTCCCAGTCTAACTCATAGAGTGTCCATGCGGCGTGACTGTGGAATCATCTCCCATCCTCATCAATGGTTTATCTACAGTATTTTTGTTTAATCACGCCTTGAGAAACATATCCCTTCTTTTCTTTTATATCTCCTCGTCTCCTCTCTCTTCACTTCCTATTTTTGCGTCTATTTTGTTTTATTATTTTATTTCCTCTCGAACACTTATATAAATAACACCCTTTATTTAATTAGTCAGTATGAAGAAATTTCCATTTGGCAAGAAGCTAGCTAATGAACAAATAAGTATTATGTACAAGAAATTAAATAATTTAATTGTCCAGGATTAAAGAACCTGATGTCTTGCAAAGATCGCGGGAGACGTCCAAAATAAAAAATATTTAACGCTAACCTGATGTTGATTTAATCTACTTTTTCAAAACATTAAACTGTTTCTTCGAGGTATCTGCAATTCTTTCTAAATGTGACCTTTTGAAGGCTCAGATACAATTCTGAGAGGCTGTTCCTCATTTATCATAGGACTAATTGTGGCTCCCAGGCACATTTAGCCCGAATTTCAGGCTTCTAAAATCTGTTTTAAACCATCTGTCTCAACGGTGTTCTTCTGAAACGCTCAGCCTACCATATTTGCCTCATTCCCGATCGGCTATGATGTCTGGTTCGCCTTATTAGGTCTGCATCTAATTATTCCACCTGACTCCGTTGTGCAATCTGTAGGTTGGACAATGAATAATCTGTTAATCGGCAATCCGGGTATTTTTCCCTTCTAGAAATAATATTCTCTTATGAACCAGAGAAATGGTCTACTATCCGCCGTTATTTAGCACAATTCATCGTAGAAACATTTGTAGTGAATTTAATTTTTTGGCTCCCGTTTACTTTCCATAGGACATACTCGTAAAAACTATCATTTTTTTCCTCTAGTAAGCCTAGTTTTTAGCTCTGTTCTTTAAGTTACTTGTGCGAAAGGCTAAAATTTATTTAATTGCAAATTGTGTTCTATAGTGCCATAAATGATAAATGTTTATTGCATTTAACCATTTCGTTTGTAAATTGTATATTAATAAACTGTTTTCTTTTGTTTTAGGTTTGTATTATGATTCTAAACGGCCTATTCCATCTGCAACTGTCTGTCAACTCTCATCATAAAATTCCTCGAGGTTAGTTTTTATTTGTTGATTTTATGTTAATTAATTAAAATAATAACGACTTGATTACGCCTATCGGCTATAGTTAATTATGGCTAGCTTTGCGTATCTAACATCTTAAAATCTTCGTTTGAGCGAGTGGTATACCAATGCAGTGCCCTATGCACCATTAGATGCGCAAAGGGAATGATGATGAAAAAAAAAACGTTGTTTTAAAGCAAACCTGTTTGTTTAATCATTACATCGCAGTTTTATAAGAATAGTGAATTGTCACAATTGTGTGTATTGACACAAATAAAATTGTGTCATTGGTTTATTTTTTAGATCGACTTTTTCAGAATTCTTATTGAACTAATTTGTTTATAATTCGCATTATTGGTTTCAATTCATCATCACTTTATTTAGTCATTCAAAAAAAAAGTATTTTATTTAGTAACAATTATTTTATTTTTACAGAACATTTGAGTTTCTTTTTTCTTTCGAAACTTCACTTCTTTTTCATTTTCTTTTTTTCTATTGGGGCCACCTAAATAATAACAGCTCTTTAACTACAATTTAAAGCAATTCAAAATTGAAAGTTAATTTTTACGTAATTACGCATAAACAGCGTTAGCACTTCAATTTAGTCTTCATCAGAAATTAAATTTTTGCTTACACGAGTTATTTTTAATTTAAAATATGTATTTGAACTGATATATTAACAAGTACTTTCTATATTGAAAACGCAGAAAAAATCAGTATCAGAACTTATGTTTTTAATTTCCTGGAATGCATTTCAGATAGAATAAAAAACAATTGAAAAAATGTTAAGACATAGGAATATACCCGGTTTAGCATAAAAGTTGGCGGGCTGTAACAGGAATTCTTATACCAATTCTGCCACTGTCCCCTGCAGCCGACAGAATTCCCAAAGTCCCCTTTCCGCTCCCAAAGGATGCAATGTGCGTCTGAAAACTGCACTCGGAAAACTTCTACATGCATTCCCGTGCACTTGAGTGCATTTACTGCACGGTGAAATTTCAGAGTTGAAACAAACTTTGGCGAACTTTTGTATGAGAAACGTTTGTTTTCCGAAACATTTGCGTAGGTTTATTTGATTTGACGAAAATAAGTTTGGAAAATCGATCAAAGATTGCCATGAAGATTGTACGATAAAGCGAATCTGTTTTACGGGTAGCTGATTAAGAAACTCTTTGATTTTATCTTTAATACTCGTAAATAATTGTTTTTAGCCGAGTCAAGATTGGGATAACATAATAAAATTAGATAAATTAACATAAACCAGATAACTGTTATACCCGAAAATCGCAGTAAAATAATCTGTTTTTAATTGACATTTATTGCAGCAGGTAGGAAAAACATTTTTAAGAAGAGATGTGGAAGTCTAGGTGTTTACAGGGCTTACGAACTGTCATTGGCTGTTTTAAGTGGACACTTTATACACTGTACATTGTGTAACTTTTGCCATTCTGCCTATGTTTAAACTTTGCATAAATTCACCGCTATCGGTTGTTGACAATGTTGAGTCAACCCATATTGTTGCTCCTTTAATAAACTGAATAGCAATTTTAAGTTGCCATTTTTATTTTAATAAAAACCTTCACAACTGTGGGATGAATCTGGATTCTCACATTCTCAGTAAACATCCTCGGTTTCCTCTGAAGCCGCTTTGTTTTTGTTCGAAACGGACATTTACTGATGTAATTACGTAATGGTATTTGGCTCAACTCGGGGTCGACTCCTGTCGCCGGCTTAAATTAGGCCGTAGAATGCGAAGTCGGATCTAAAAACACAGTCGTTAAGGCGATTTCATTAAATACGTGCTTTTGTATCCGTGCAAAGCTTCGAATCCCAGCCGAACTTATGCGGTCAGGATCTGATAAATATTTTCGGGTACGCTTTACACGACTTACAAAACGTGGAAGATTTTGGCAACTTTAAGGATTAAGGAATGTTTCTGCAGTTTAAGTAGGCACCTTCATTGTCCTTTTTATCGTATTCGTAGTGTATTTCTTCTCGCAGGTTTATTTATCGAAACAGCGGTGGAACAAGAACTCATCACGCGTTTTCTCAATAAATGCTCGCATATATCACGCATATTTCCATTCCTTTCATCTAGCGTGATTCATTAATCAAAGTCGGGTGTTTTGCATACGACTTTATTTATACTATTTAACAATGCGTACATTCCTCGTTAATTCTGCCAACCCCGTCCATTTAGCGTCCGTAAATTCGTTAAGACAGTCTGACGTACATCCGCTGTTTAGACGAGCCCGAGGCTATGTCTCATAACCTATCTGTGGATAGCATCTGATACAAGAGAGCTTATCGATATGTATCTTCTTCCCATGCTGTACTCCTAGGATAATGCAGCTAGTACCTCTGGTTGAATGCAGTTCGCACGTCTAGTGTAAGATGCATTGCACTGCATTTGCGTCTAGAACAGCCTTATGCACGACTAACACATTCACCGCATATGTTTGTTCATCGTATCAGAAAGCATAAAAAATACGTTAAGAACAGACACAAAAGACACGAAAAAATATGATTGTTTGTAATAATTTAAATCGATATAATTTCTATTACCTTGTACTAAACATTAACACAAATTGACCCCAATATACTTGAACCCCTTCATTGCTGTTCTAATCGTTGGAGGACCATTAAGTTAGCTTTATGTTCAACCACAAAATGACCACTTTATTGTTCCACTCTAACTCGCAATAATTAAGTTCATACTTCTCCGTCGCATTCGTATTATTAACAACCCTTCCAATTGTAGCTTAAGTGTTTCAGCCAAACTATAAAATTAATGCTTTACCCACATCAAGTAACTCGATTCAAAGTAATCCTTTATTTTGATGAAAATAATGTACAAGCTAAGGTCAGCGGTCATTCTAAGCATACCAGTCTTGTATTAACCTGATTATTTTGACTAAAACACTCGAAAGAGACCGCAAATCGAACTAATTTTATTGTGTTATGAAATCCGTTTTCTTCGGGGTATTTCTAGCGAAATATTTATTTGCCTGATTCTGTTGGTGAAAAAATTAACAACTGGAACAAATCGATAGGTCTGCCATGTCTTCGCGTGTATTTATTGCTTTAATTGTTGGTTCGGCGTATTCTTTTGAAACGTTATTAAAATATATCTCCGGCAGTTTTTGTTGCGTGTTTCATTAGTTTGATATTACGAAGATCCGTATCAAATACAATCAGATAGCGCAGGAAATATGTATGGAAGATGTTTCAAGTGCGAAGATAAATATTAATTGTATTAATTGTCTAAAAACACGGCCTGGGACCACGATCACAGTAGCACGCCAATTACAATAATATCTGCCATAATTGACGCCTTATTTTTCTGATCTCCTAGTAACAATGACGGCCGATAACCCGACAAGGCTTGTTACTTGTTATCTTTTAAAAACCTTTCTTAGATTACTGTCCTCGATTGTATAAACTGTAACAATCATATCCACTGAACAACAAATATTTTTTTCCAAGGTAAGTAATAAGAACCTACTCCGATACAAAATTTAACGATGCAATATTTTATGCCTGGGCAATTTTAACAATATTCATCTCTTATAACGTAAATGTTTTCATCTCTAAGTCCTGGATAGGTGTCTGAAGCGTAAGACTGTTCATCTTACATATTGTATTCATTGATATTAGGATGGTATCTACGCAGGTCTTATTTGAATTATTCTCCTAGTCTTATTGTACAAAATGACTCGCCTACAGTCTGTATTAAATGCCGTAGCGATACTTATTTTCGGAATCTCCAAGTTCAGTCATATCACTCCACTACTTCGGGAATTACATTGCCAACGTTTTCCACTTAGGGTGGAATACAAACTATATTAGCTTATGTATAAGTCACTTCACAAATCTGCTCCGGAGTATCTAAGGAAACTATGCATTCCAGGTGAACTAGCTGACAGGCGTTTTACACTTAGATCAGCTACGTCTAGGGCGAGAGAAAAAGTTATTATACCTCTAAGCAAACAGCACACTAAATACGGTGAACGCGCATTTGCGGTCGCAAGCCTTATGGCATGGAATTCTCTCCCAGCAGAAGTGCGCGGCTGTGAGAGTAAAGAGAGAGATGTTTTGGAAAAAAACTTAAAACTCAATTGTTTCCTAAATCATTTGAATAAATCCGTAGCATGTCATAACGAAATAAATTGTTTTACCTAAATTACAAATTTAAAAGATTCAATTTAATTTATTAATCTTTAGAATCACTTTGTAAAGCGCCCTTGAGGTATTATATTACGAAAATGGCGCTTTTTAAGTTATCCATTAAATTATAAATTTTTTGCAACATAAGCAAAATATTGATATTATTCTAAATTAGTAAATTCTAGGTTTTAATACTCTACATTATGAACGACTAGATCAATGCAATGGATAACGAATAAATAATCCTGACTGAACACAGCCTATTTTTAGCTAGTCAGAGCCAAAAAATTGCAAGCAATTTGTTTCTATTAGAAATATAAACATATTGTTAATAAATATTTAATATGTGTACCAGTGCAGTGACGTATGCACTATTATGTGCGTACGGATAAGACACTATCGCATCTGAGATTATAGTACAAATCTAAAATTGACGTCTTAAGGAAGTTTGTAAAAATCTTGAATATATTTATTTGGTATCCGAATTATTCTTAGAGATAGTTAATTAAAGTATTTAATTCATGATCATATTTTTAAAATAGAATACTATGTTTTTAAAAATTTCTAATCGAATTTTCATTTTATTGTTTATTGCTCATAATAAAGATCAAAACCGAATCTCGCTTAGTACCTTATGTATCTTTTGTCTATTCTTCTTTACTGCTAAATTGTATTGAAATAATTGGATATCCAGTAACTGTCAGATTTGTCATCTAGTCATTGTCCACGAAGGCGTAAACATACACTATTATTTCTCAATGATTGCCTTCCGTCCAAGGACATAGGACTATAATATAATAATATAATGGCCTCTTCCTGTACAAACTTCCAGGGACTCGACAGTTCCTCCCATAAACGAGTCCTATAATTTCAGAAGTCGTCTATCGCAAATTTAACGGTACGCTCCGGAAGCTACTAGACTGACATTCGAAATTACGCTTAACATTTTTTTCAATTTATTGTATTTTACTAATAGTATCAAAATACGTTTATGAAATAATAAAAATATATTTCCGACATTTCAGAATCTTTTGTTCAAATTCTTCTTGATTAACTCCCTTTTAAATTCAATCTAGTGTTTGTCTACAAAAACTTTGTCATACTCAAAGTACTGAATATTTTATTATGGATTTTATAGATATTAAAAAATATCTTTATATATAAATCAACCAATGCCAGGTCATAAGCTCTGTCGTATATTGCGTACAATTATTCAAAAAAAAAAAAAAAAATTTAAAAAAAATCATGACAACAATGTTTCATGTATTGCGCTCCTGTCTAATTGGTGAAAATAAGCGCAAATGATCGAATTTCAAACCCTCTCACCCCACACTCTATACCTCCAAAAAACCAATTGACATAAACTCTTGATTTTTTATCTACCTCCATATGTATTAGATTTAGTAAACAGTTTTAAAATTATAAAATATGATTTCATTACTTTCTAAATTATACCTTGATAAAGGAATACAATGTAGCTCAGAAACCGGTCATTAATAAGACTTAGTGGTCAAAAACAAAGCATTTTAATTTTAAGAGTTTTTCCGACATTTTATTTTTCATAAAAACTTTAAAAATAATGTTCAATATTTTAGCAGGTACATTGCAAAAAAATCACTCTTTTTTGTGTAGCAAGCATACTACTAACGTTTATATTATTTTAAAAATACAACTATAGTTTTGGGAGAGCATTTTTTACATTAAAGGGTGATATTTATTAAAAAAGAAAGTTTGTTCCAAAAACGAATAAATTTATAATGTATGAAGCCTATGTTAAACTTAAAATATACTATATCCAACTATGGCGAACAGGAAATTAAAATGACATAAACCGACTACAAAGACAGTAAAATAAAATATTTAACATAGCACATGACCTCCCTTATCTAACAGCAACTAAATAACTCTTAAAACAAACAATATTCAATGTAACTGAACTTTTTAACTTGAATCCTAAAGGAATATTCATTAATTAGCTACTGATGTAATTATATGCTAAATTAAAGTAGACTAACTAAATCAATAAGAAAGTAAAGAAAAACGTGTTAAATAATAACTCATAGATGAAATATATGTACATTTTTATTATAAGACCACACATTAGAATATGTTTGTGTGTGCCCTATTCGAATATTCAACATAATAATATTAAATATTTATATAAAAATAGATTGTAATAGAAAAAAACATGTGTCATTTTATGTAACTATTTAAGTTATAAAGTACAAAAAATACCCTTAACAATAGAATATGGATTTAAAAAAAAAATAGATTTGTTAAATGAATTTTATTCGTGAGGGTTTGTAAATAAATTTCAAATCAAAATATAAAGATACGATTTTGATTTGAAATAATTTAGCTGTTTCTAAATGCTTTGATTTTGGTTTCGTTCGCAGTTATATCACCGTAATCAATATAATATGAAGCGCAATCGATTAAAACACCTTGCCAAACTAAAGTAGTAAATGAATCCTTTTCATTTTATTAGTATATTTTGTATTCAGTCTTGCAAGCTTAGCGTCTCGCCGAGTGGAACATCAAATTATGGCGGCCGCGATGTCTTCCCTGTAATTTAAAAACTCTTTACGAACTTTTGAAATAGGACGAGCCTTTGACTTCACCTATTTGTTTCACGAAGCGAGTGTTTTGTTTTTTATTTATTTTGTTATATTATTTTACTAGATGCTTTCTTCTCACGACCTCCTGAAAGTTTTCGGTCGTGTTGTTTGCCAGGAATAATATTTTAACTTGTAAAACTTTAGATTTTTTTTACCTTCGTGGATAACTTTGATATTAAACTTTATGTACGGAGTTTCTTATTATCATTCTCCAAATAATAATCTTTATATGAAGATATATGGCCTACCTTTCTAAATTACGGTAATGATTTTCAGAAGAACTAAAAAATGTCCTCATTTGTATCATTTTGTGGGGTTGTGGTCCTGTAGCTAGTGTCGCGGACCATAGGTCCGAGGATTACACCCTAATCCACCTCAACTTGATTACCATGTTCTAATAGTGAGTTATTGACAACTCAACAATGTTTTGAGTATGTCCAAATGCTTGCAAACTGGCTGGATTTTCTCCCTATGAAGTTGTTCATATTTAAATTTGTTGCAACAGAGAGTAAAAAAATTTTTCAGAAGGGAGTATGGGAGTCTCGGCATTTACGTGGCTTATGATCTGTCATTGGCTGGTTTATGTGGCCACTTTATACACTGTGTAACATTCACCATTCTGCCTATGTTTGAACATCCACATTTCCTCAACTCTTCCTATTTTTCCCTCTCTGTTGCAACAAATTTAAATATGAACAACTCCCTAGGGAGAAAATCCAGCCAGTCTGCAAGCATTCGGATATAATCAAAACATTGTTGAATTAACTATCTGGTAAAAAAAGAAGTATACAAACTTGGGAAATTGTTTTCAGGCGTTGCCTAGTAGGTGAATTGGTTCAGCCGGATGAATCTCACCCACATGATAAAGGTTTCAGCTCTTTTACTTCACAAAAGTCAACAGATGGAAGAGTTGAGGAAATGTGGATGTTTAAACAATAGCAGAATGGTGAATGTTACACAGTGTGTAAAGTGGCCACTTAAACAAGCAAATGTCAGGTCATAAGCCCTGTAAATCCCTAGACTCCCATATTACTTTCTCAAATAAAAATCCCTCTCTGTTGCAACAAGTTAAAATATTTACAACTCCTTTAAAACATCTCCCAAAATTGAAATAATTGCGTAAATTATAATTTACGCAGGTGCGAAGGTTTTCACGGCCACTGATACCGTCTGTGTCGAATTGTTCCGACGTTTGACGACGTCACTCAGTTTACCCTGAAGATGGCTGCTGCAATGGTAGCCGAAACGTCGGAACAAATCCAACGCACACGTCATCACCCGAAAAAGAAACATATTTATAATTTACGCGTTCACTTACCATGCTTAAGGTCCCGGGTTCGATTCCTGGAAAGGTCGGCATGAAATATTGGTGACCGCTGGATGCAAACAGGGGAATGGTGATGACGAATTGTTGTTTTAACCAGCTAAAATGTTTTTTTTTTACGAATTCATTATACCTATGACGTCAATATTGGTACTACCTATTTATAACGCATTTATCAACATAGGAATTTTATATAAATGTTATGTTTGACTGTATTTATGTTTATGTTTATAAAAGGCATTTGCGCCGTGTGCACTAATAAAATAAAATAAAATGTCATTGAATTGCATTGTACCTATATGAAATTAAATTTTAAACTAACAAATCAAAATGTTGAAATTTTTTTGTCAGATGATCGAAATACGCTTCAGGTGTCACGTTAACAAGTTACAACAGAGATGGAGAACATTGTAGAGAAGGAAATATGGAAGTCGAAATTCCCTACTCTAAAATGTTCTCCGGTATATTTTTTTCTTTTATTTATTTATTTATTCATATTTTTATCTTACAAACTATAATTAATAACTAAAATAATGTGACCTCACTGGGGTTACCCGTGCCGATGACACAACAATATACTTTTTTGATTTTTTTTTATATTAGATAATAAACAAAGAAGACTAACTTAATTAACAGAGATGATTAACAAAATATTTACATTTTTAAAAACTAGGTATATATGTACATCTATATTATTTATATTACAAAATGCACAATGAAAATAACAAAAACCTAACATAAGCTGTACACTTGTGGAGCGGTTAATTCAATATTGGTTTGGGCGAATGAGAGAATCCATTTTCCTTCTACCTAGCTCCACTATCCATTTTTTATAGCCTTTTTAAACATTTTCTCGTTACTAATTGTTTCAATAGATAGTGAAAGTAGGTTATAGATTTTAATTGAATAATACCTAAAATCCCTTTGTCCGAAAGTTTTATTAGTTAGTATTTGTTTAAGTTGTCTTTGTGTTTGTGAGGATTTAGTGATTATATTATTTAGTTTGTGATGTATTGAAGGGATTATGTCTTTCATTTGAGTAAGAGTAGTTTTTGAATGTGTGAGTGAACAAATATATTGTCTACAAACGTTTGGGCAAATTTCAATTATTTCTTAAAACATATTTTGAAATATATTTTGCATGTCAACCATGTCGGGTGGGCAAGCGCGCTTATCATTAGACCACGAGCTAATTTAAGCGTCTCTAAATGGTTTGAAAAAGTGCGTTTTTACTATGCGTCTTACACATGGAGACTCAAACCTCCCGTGGAGTTGAACTGAAGCAATTTCCCAGATAATTCCCATCTTTCTGTATCCACCGAAGCATCACTAGCAACGTTCTCTGTTAATAGTTTTAATTATTTGACGCTGTTGGAAACGTTCGATTAGCCACGCGATCAGAAAACGTTTTGGACATACAGGATGTCTAGCATAATGGATGAAAGTTGAGTGTGATCTCTGACTTAAATTAAATTTGTTCATTATGTTTAACATTGGACTTAATTAAACTGAAATACAAATAAAGTTTATTGAATATGTAAATATAAAACAACTTTGTTTTTAAACACTATTTTTTTTCTTCTACAGACCGGTTTCAAAGCCACACAAGCTTCTCTACCAAGGTATAATTTACGGATTACTCTTATTCGTTTTATTTTAACAGTGATAACTCAATACCACACTGAAACATATGGAGCTAATACGTCAAGTCTTCTTGTCATATTTGGTCTCGTTGAAAATATCCCCCGAAATTGAAATAATTAGACTAAACAGGTGCCACCGTTTTGTAGCAACAATTCACGGACAGTGTATACTTGTAATACCGTATTGAACTTCATGAACTCGGCAATAGTTATTCCCACGTATCTGATATATTTAGTGTAGGGTATTGATTTTATAGAACCAACCTTTTGAACTTTTTCAAAGATGGTGAAAGGTAATTATATTTATTTATGAATTTCATAGTATATACAATGTTTGGTTCACTTTGCCCAGCTGTATGAAACAGTACTCATGATTTTCTTGTTATATTACTTTAAAATATTTTATTTTTTATATTGTTTTTGCATTTATTCTTGAATTGTTTAAACTTTTTTCTGAATATGTTGCATAATTTTTTGGTTAATTTTTTTTTTTAAATCTTGTATCATTTTTAAGTTGATTTTTTTATAAATCTTGGGTAAAAAGAAATTTATGTTTTTAAAATATATATATATATATTAAGCCTAATCTGTGTTTTATATTTTTTTGTAAAAGGTAGATTTGCCGCTTATGTTAATAAAGTAAATTAATAAATAAAATTGTGTAAGTTATAATTTACGCGTTCACTTACCATGCTCAAGGTCCCGGGATCGATTCGGAAATTTTGTTCTTGTAAATATGGGAAGTGTAAAGGATGATGGATACGATCTTTAAAACTAGACAGGAGTGGAGTAAAGGAAATATTATTTGTTCGGTTATTTATTTCTTTTTTCTTACTGTGAATTTCAATTAATTTATAAGATTTCCAAGTTTTATATTTTATTTCCAACATTGAGGACTTGTAATCCTTTTTCTTTATTAAAATTATGATTATTTTCCATCAGATGGTTTGCGAGTTCAGAAAAATGATTATCGTTTAGTGTTAATTAACTGTTTTTTTACTCTAATATTTAAGTTTCTTTTAGTTTTTCTAAAGTAGATTGAATCGCAATAATTACGAAATGCTAGATTTATCATATTTAGGGACTATATCTTTGTATTTTTTTAACAATGTTCCTGTATTTTTATTATTTAGATATTATCAAGATTTATTAGCCCCGTGGCGCAGTTAGTTAGACGGCTAACTTCGAAACTGGCGTCGTGGGTTCGATTCTCACCAGTTGCAAGAAAAAATCCAAGAAATATTTTTTCTCAATCGATCTGGGTGTTGCGGTGTATTTTTCATTACCTCCTTCCATGTCCCCTCTATCCCACCTGCTGACAAGCCTCTAAATAGAGGCTTAGCGGGTTATTCCTTAAAAAAGATAATGTTTTGATGTAATAGTTAGTAATCACAGTTAAAATAAAAGATACGATTTATTAGTATATATTGATAAAGAAACTTATGTAGATTTGAAACCTGTCGGCAGAAAAAATAAGTGGTTAAAAACAAAATTGTTTTATATTAATTTGATTTTAATGAATAACCACAAAGTTGTTGTATTGAATACAAATTTTATAAAGAAAGGTTTTAAATGAAAATCAAATGTGTTTTGAAAATATTTTCAATATTTATAAATAATTCGATAAATAATAGAGTTAAATAAATATGCATTCCCAGAATCTACCGAAACTCAAATAAGGACAGAAATAATAAACATCCTTTTAAAGACAGTACCTACATATTATGACAAGAGGAAAAAAAATATTTTTGAAGCAGCTTGTGGTAATTCCACTCTACCATAACTTGATTTTCATTTTTTCATCATTAGTCATTTACAATTTCTAGATAATGTCCTCAAAATTGAAATATTTTCGTTAATAATAATAATTCAATGATGTTTTTTAAAATAAAAAACAATGTATATTTTAATATTTCAACAAAGAAGTTAAACACCAATTTAGCATATTTTGAATGTTTGTAGCACTAACTTTTTAGTTCATTGTTATATTTTAAAGGAATAAAAAAAGACTTTGTTTTATGAACCACTTATTTATTGTCACAACAAATAATGTATTTGTCAAAACAAAGTAATTTTATTTATTCCTTTAAAAAAAGAAAACGATTTAACAGTTTTAAAAATAAATAATTTAATAGTTAATGTCATTTATTTAATTTTCGCTTGGTATTTGTATTATTTCTTTCTGTTTTTTCATTTAATTTTTTAAAAAATTATTATTTACTCAATAATCTTAAAAATAAAGTTTTGAATTGTAAGCATTCAACTCTTCAGCAGGTTCTTATATATTGTTTTTTTTATGTACTTAACTTTTAAGATTGAATTAAATTACTTATTTGTTTTCCTAGAAAGCAATCTAGGTATTTGAAGATAATAAATTCAACCTCTAAAATTGTATATTTTTCGAAAACCCATCAACGAAAATAAAACTTGAAACACGTTTAATTAATTGACAGTAAAAATGCCAGATACGGGTCAAAAATAATATACTGTTATTTATCAAACCGAAATAAAATTGACATTAGCAACGTAGCGTTATTTATATTTATAAATGATACGGGCAATTCGAAATAAATGCGTGGTTTTTGTTATAATTTATAGATTACATTACTTCCAAATTGTAATCTTGAGATTTAGTTATAACCCACGCAAATACCTTAGATTAGAACCTCTTGGTTTAGTCTTTAGTGTGTAGTAAATTAAATTAATTCATCTTTGATTGTACCTGCGCACTCTTATCGCCTCTTCCAATTATGATTTCAGATCCCAATTAAAATGGAATTCTAAAAATTAAATCTGGGACACATTTTATTACGATCATAAAAATTTGTTTTTAAGTCATGTGTGTGTAATTTTGTGGCATCAATTTATAATAGCGTATCACTAAATCGTCGATAAAAATTGTTATTATCCCAAGTAGATACAATTCTATACATTTGGTTATACTTGAAAACAGTACTTAGAATAAATCGCATTTAATTTTTTTAAAATACGTTAAATATTTATTTTTTTATTATGAATATTATTATGAAATATACGATTTTTCCGTTGGTAAGCGTATAACATTTGTTTAGAAAGTACATGCTATTATTAAGTTAATGGCGAACCCCGTGGTATAAGGGTTAAGACGCTCGCAGGATTGGTTCCGGGTTCGATTCCCGGTCAGTACACAAAGGTTACAATTACATTTGCCCATGTCTAGGTGTTCTGTGCTGTAATTCATCAATGTTATTGGGCCCAAAGAACTAATATCCTAGTACCAGATAATAGACAAACAATTAGTATCAAAATTCTCTTTTTTTAATGTTTTTATACAAAGAAAAATGTTTTCCAAATATCACCGTTATTCGCACCTGATAATGCATAAGGCACTGTATTAGTACACAAACTCAGTTTTACGCTTGCCGATGCAGATGTCAAGGTATTTTTTGTTATTTTATAAAAGTAGAGTTTTAATCACTTCTTTTTGCATTATGTACGTATGTTCATCATCATCTTCATTCATCGTCACTCTTTCTCCGCACCTAATGGTGCATAGGGCACTGCAATGATACACCAACCGCAGCGTATCTTGATCATTTTTTGTGACATGAAGATAAGATGATCAGTCTATCGCTCCAGGTACCAGTCCAGGGACTATGAAATATTCTGGTGTCAAAGCACCCTTTTAAATAAATTATTCATATCAACCATGTCGGGAATTGAACCCGAGACCTCTTGCTTGGTAGGGAAACGTGCTGACCATTACACCAAGAGGCTGACAAAGTTACCGACGTATGTTACCTAATCAATTGATTTTTTTTCCGAAGCGCCTATCAATTTTCCAATCGTTTTTTTAATGCACGTAAATTTGGAAACGTTTTTTCCTGTGCTCGTGACTTCATTGGCATTAGTTGAAGTCATGAACTTGACATAAAGAGCCAACTGTCCCAATGGAAAGTTTAAATATTTTATTTCTTTCGAAAATCAAGTGTGAAACACACGCGCCATACTTCCCACTGCGCCATGTATGCATTTGTATCGTTTTATATAAAATATCTAGATGTAGTTTTAGTATCCCTACGACCTCGGTCGGTACACCATACATTATCCACTTGAAATATACTGGAAATTGCATACATCGCTTGACCGCTTTACCTTTTCTGCTATCCTGGTATTATTACTTCGTTTACCAGCGCTCGTTAATAAGCATAATTATACAATTTAACATGAACGCATGTTAAAATTCAATGAAACTAATATGTTTTTTTAAGAACCGCCTTATTTATTTAATGCGTATACATTCGATGTAGTACCTTCATGTACGAAAATAAAATTATCTACCCTTTCTTCGTTTGTATATTTATAATACTTACCGACGTAAAAACGCCACAAACAGAAAGTAGTGTAAATACTTCACCAATGGATCGACTGAAAGCGAATCGGATTGTGTTTGTAGAGTGTAATAAAACAAAGTGAAAATGTTGGTGTTAAAGACTAATCGATACTTAGCTTTCCATCGTAGTACATATATTATATACAACACAGGGTTATACATTAACCCTACACCCAAAGGCCCACCCCGTAACAGATGTTAGCCCGGTTCGCATTTTCTTACGAAAAGTCTTTACGTGAGATCCTTGTTTATTTATGTTCCCCTGATACCCCGAGATCCTATCTCTCGCAGACTTTTCCTAAAGAAGAGCGAGCCAATACTGTTTGTATTTTCCTTTTTCTTTTAATATTTCAAACCAAGTCCTCACAAAAAAATCGTATTCAAGTGTATGTATACGTTCAAAAATACATACCGTTGAAAAATCATTAACTTTACAATATTTCTCAATAATATTCAAGGTACGTGTGCCCGCTCTAAATAAATATTTGCGTTCGGAAAATGGGTTATCTATTGCTCATACAACCGCCATCTTGAACCAACTGGGTCCTACTTAATGGTATTCTTTTTGTGTGCTTTACAAACGCTACATGCGACCGGACATCTTTTAAAGTAAAACAAGCATTGTTTTCCGTTTGAATAAATGTTATTTTTGCTCGACTGTCCTCGTGTATTTTGCTTATATCTGATAAAAGTGTCAAAAACATTAATGTGGAACAAATACCGCCTAAAAACGACTGGGTCTTGTTTCTTCAGTATAAAAAATGTTTGCAATTTAGTTTGAATTCTGTTTATAAGATTGTAGTTCTTTTTACGAAGAGCTTATAAAGCATTAGCATTATTGGCTCTGCACCGTTTAACCTTTTTAATGGAATAACACTTATTTCTATTATTAATATGCATTATTTAAATAAGCATAATATAACTGCAGGTTTATTTAATACATATGTACATTTCATACATTTTACAATGCAAATTTAAAACGTTTTATTTTTCTTATCTGTACATTAAAAGTATCCGGAGCATATAACATTGGTTAGCATCGTCGCGTGTAATACGGTTAGAAGACGGATGTCTATGAGAGATAAGTATGCTAATAAAATTGCTAAAGCTGCTTTAATGATGCACCGGATTATGTCCAACTTTAATTCTCATAATACTTCATCAACTTACATTAGAAACACTGTACCTGTTTCATAATAAAAATCACGAAAGAAAAATATAAAGGAAGATATTTGGCGCTATCAACCAAAACGGAGTGTGGAGGAGATGGTTTAATCATGATTTAGAGGAACATTATGACAAACCCAACATTACACAATTCATAAAAATAAGAAGATTGCAATGGTTGGGTGCACAGAATGAACTGTAATCGTACCCCAAAATGATTCTTTATACCTCTCTGGAAGGTAGACGAAGCAGAGGCAGACCAACATTGAGATGGCTGGATAGTGTGGAAATTTGACATAGAGCAATTGGCCTGACGAACTGAAGAAGAGCCGCAGGGTGCAGGGAGCAATGGAGACAGATTCTAAAGAAGGTCAGAGCCCACATGGGCTGTAGCGCCACCGATGATAATGACCTATTTCAAAATAAAATATGTTTTTGTCTAGATTGTCACACAGTGGGAAATCTAACTAAAGTTTTTCTGCGATGAACATTTTCGTAAAGCTGTTTTGTTTTATTTGAGTAATCACATAGTATCTACGTATAACGTTCATACGTTGAGTTATTTAAAAAGATGTCTTTTCAATTTGCGGTTTTACGTATGGGATAATATACGTTCGTGGGAAAAGCAATAACACGATGGCAAATAGGCCGCGAATACAACTGACTCCAACTGATTCATAACTGCTTTGTATTGTAGTTTACAATACATTGAACGGTACACGACACGCGAATCGACATCGTGACAATGCATCAATGCAGAAAGGGCGCATTTGAATAATGACGCCGGCCATCGATTGACAGAATGATGGATTTTTTCAAAATGAGACGTCAACCCTTCGGCCGCACTATCGTCCAGTGGCCGGCGGCGACCGAGTCCTCTGATCTCGCGACCGATACTGACGTAACTCTGACTGGGATGTTGTAAGCAGCGACATATTTGCGTGTCGGAGTTGCATTTTGTCAGGAGCGCTTTGCTCTTTTGTTTTTACATCACTCACGCGAGTTGAAAACCGGTGACATGGTGATGACAGAAAACGATAAGAATGTCCTTTTTACGTTTTCCTTTTCTTCACTTCGCTTATCGCCCAGATTGTATCTGGCTCCGAGTTTTGAAGTTGAAGTTCGTCATTAATTTTATTTATTCATACTGAAAGAATCATGATTGAAAATATTTGGGAAGTGATTTTTCAAAAGTCTTACGCGGATTTTTTCGAGTGTGCGAAGATTAAGGCAACCCTTTAACAATACAACTGATCAAAAAGTTTGTTTTTTATTTCAATTTAATAGGCACATAAGTTTCATCGAAATCGTCGAGTATTTTCAACCGGGATGAAGAACTTGCCAGAAATGGAATCTTGGAAGTCTAGGCATTCACAGAACTCAAAATTCTGATAGGCTGATTTTATTCAGGACTTGTTCAGTGCAACATATCAACATCAAAATGACACTGAATGTTTACCGTAATTTCGAAAACACAACACAAAGTCAACCTTGAAGATGGCTTTTGTAACGGTAGACGAAACATTGAAACGAATCCAACCTACAAGATCACCCTAAAAAGGCTATACGTATTGATGACAATGACCGTGAGAATCTATGCACCTTTTGTTTAGCAACATGTGAATATACTTCCTTAATTTTTTTTGATATTTTAATTATGAAATCAAATTATTTTATTCCTTAAAAATTTTAAAATGCTATTTCTCGTTTGCATATTACTGACCATGTACAATGTAGTTTTTTTATTATTCTGTTGAATCGGTTCTCTATTTTAGCTCTGACGACAGGACCAATAACAATTAATTGAAAGCGTGCAGAAGATAAATCCTTCTGGGAGGAGGTGGGGTCAGAAGTCAGAAGTCTCTCTGGTTGCAAGGATCAGCGCCCGCTATTTGTAGACCCGCAGATGGCATTGCTTTACTTTATGTCCTAACTTGGTCTCGAACTGTGTTCTCTGGTTTAGCGCGGACACCTTTAGCTTCGGTCGTGACCCGACACGGTCGGAGGATTTGTAACGAAATATGTGCAATCGTGGAACAAGCCATTTATATATTTTACGCTACCTAGCCCGAGTGGCAAACATAGCACGAATATGAGATACAGAAGAAATGAGCCGCGTGGTAAATACTCAAACGCGAAATAGGAAAAATATTTAATGAAGCTTGTTAACTTTTCCTTACTGTGATAAAAACATCCGCGCGTTACAGTGATGAAAAGATTTTAAATCGGAAAAATTGAATATTCATAGGCAATCGCTTTAATCGTTAATCATCATCATCATCATTCCCTTTCCGCACCTGATGGTGCATAGGGCACTGCATGAGTGCACAAATCGCAGGGCGTCTTGATCATTTTTGTTACATGAAGGTAAAATGATCAGTCTTACGCTTCAGATGCCAGTCCAGGGACTTTTGAATAAATATACCCGAGACCTCTTACATGGTAGGCAAACGCGCTGACCATTACACCACGTTGCCGACTAATTGTTAATAATTTAATCTTATTGCTTAAAACATTAAAAAAAAACATTGGATGACATGACCGCTCTCAACAAAAGCTCGAAAGCAACTGCGCTCAACTGGCGTACTGTGGCAGTGGTACAGGTTAATTTGCTAAAATTTTACTCGAAAATAGTAACGTTAACCTTGAAATCGCATCTTAAATGAGGTGTCCAAATTTCAGGCCGCTACGACTCGCCATTTCGGAGATGTGACGGACAAACAAACAAACTCAACACAGGACTTTGGTTCAATGGAGTTAGGATTTATGTCTCAATAAATATAACTTAAATACATTGTGAATAAAATTGGTAAATAAACAAAATACTAAACACAAACATGTATTTTCAGATTTATAAAATAAATATAGGCGAATAATAGAAAAATAGATTGGAATAACCCTGCAATGAAAAATACTTAGGTACATATTAAAAAGTAATTACAATGCAAATTAATATCTATTTGGCAATTTTCGACCTGGGTACGGCCCATTGTTTTGCTGCGAACTGTAGCTAACTTAATACCCAATAGTAATAGAATGGTTCTCTTACGTTTGGGCTCCTCTCTAGGTAATGCATTATTACTCTGAGTTTATTTATATTCTCTGTGCTATGGCGCGGCGCAGCAGTGAAATAATCAAATTATTTCTCATGCTCAATTTTTGGATTAACAATAAATTTAGTCTTACCCAAAACGTCCCTTAAATTTAATAATTTGAACTCAGTGCAATTACTTCACAGTCCTTTAATTTACGCGAATTATTCTGTAATATTTGGATGAGGGTGAATTTGGAAGTTCGGTACTGGCATCTGGTGCACGGGATGTTTCAGTGTGGAAGGAAGCGTTTCCAGCAGTTAGTCAGTTGGCCGTTGATTTATTTGTTTTAAAGTTGGCGAGGAAAGGTCGTTATTCTATTAGGAAATGTACCAGGAAAACATGACACAGACTCTAGAAATGGTTCACAGGAATATTCTCGATTGTTGCTTTGCTGTGCAGTGTTACATAAGTACAAGAATACATACGTAGATACCGTACATCGCACCGGTACATAACTTACTTATTTATTTACTGACGTTAAGTAGCTGCAAGACGTGTTGTAATCTTACTCCTTTTTAATATTCATATTATTTTATTTTTTTTTTAAGCATCATTAATACACTAAATTTATTTATCAATTTCTAAAATGTGTAAATGGGGGCTAAATTTCCAACTGTCTATGCGCTCTGTAGCTGCAAGACGTTCTGTTATGTAGCTCATATCTGTTATAATTTTTGATTGATCTTAATTGAAAACGAGGAACTAGAATCCCAACCGTCCAACCGTAGCTGCAAGACGTACTGGGATATTTATTAATTGTACAGCGCCCTTGAGGTGATTTTCACAAAGTTGGCGCTATATAAATTATCCAATTATATATATATATATATATGTATATAAAGGTATCTAAACTTCATTTTGTAACAAAACCATACCTTTTTTTAAAGTGTGATGAAAAGGAAAAACAAAATAAAATAAACATCAGTTCGCATCATTTCAACAGACGCAATTTTATTGATGATTGAACTGTTTATGAAATTATTATTTTTTATTTTTCATTCTATTTTTTAAATTTTTTTTTAGTTTCATTTATATATTCAAGGAAGTAAACAATTTATTTTTTTTTCACTTTTATATTTATTTTTAAATTTTTTAAATATATATTTTAAAGTTATGCCTAGTAAGAGAAGATCCGTGCTAAGGCAGACTAACATATATGTTTATTTATATATTGCCATATACATACACACACACGTGTGCACCCTTATAAACTTTCATACACATACACACATACATACACGCACATACACACACATACATGCACATATACGTACATATACACCTACTCACATAAATATTCATACATATTTACACATACATATACATAAACACCCTTACATACCCAAACATATATATATATAACTAACTAACTAACTAACTAACCATCACGCCATTTCCCCGGAGGGGTAGGCAGAGAGGATAGAACGCCACACCACTCTGTCCTGGCACACTTCCTTTGCTTCCTTCACATTCATACATCTTCTCATGCACGCACGTCGATTATTCCGACTTTTCACATGACCACTTTCAAGAATTTGTTGTACTTGATCATGCCATGTCTTTCTCGGCCTTCCTCGACTTCTACAACCAGACACATTCGCATCATAAATCTTTTTAGCCGTTCTTTCATCATTCATTCGCTCCACATGACCGAACCATCGCAAAAGACCTTTCTTAATTTTGTCGATAATGCTTAACTCAGCCTTGCATTCTGCTCTAATTTCGACATTAGGGCACCTATCATACATTGTTTTTCCGCACATTCGCCTGAGGGATCGCATTTCAACAGCATTCAGTCTACTTTCGTCCGTTCGTTCGTTCGTCCGTCCGTTTCGTTCTTACATATATATATATACATATTTATACATTTTAACCTTCTTGTCATTGTATTGTATAGTGTTTATATTGTCGTGGATAATATTAATATAATTTACCTTGCGTTGTAGTTTCATAGGGTTTTTGTTTCTTTTCTTCCTAACTTAATAAGCCACTGGGTATATATGCATATACGTCTAGTAAGGTAAATAAATTAAGGAATTTACGTAAAAACTCAGAGACAAAACTTAAAGTGAGGGAAGTACATTCTAATTTCAAATGCAGAGAATAACCCGAAGGTAAAGACAATATAAGGTACTTTCCTCACCTTAAGGTTTGTCTCTGCATACGGGTATAACACTGGTTTTGACTTTTAAATTTAAATTTTTGGTGTTAACTTCGTTGTTGTTTTGAATGTCGTAAATTTATTTTAATCATTATTATTCAAATTAGAATAAGAACGACAACTTAGTATAAGCAATTAAAAATATATATGTGATCAAAAATTTATTTGTATATACTCGAATATGTTTTTTTAAAAATGAATAATTCGCTTAGCCACTATTTTAAAAGCTTGTCAGCAGGTGGTAAAGGGGGGATATGGAAGCAGGTAATCAAAAATACATCACAACACCCAGACCAATTCAGAAAAAAATGTTTCATGGATTTTTTTTCTTGCAACTGGCGGGAATCGAACCATCAACGCCAGTTTCACAGTTGGACGTCTAACCAACTGCGCCACGGAACGGTGAAAGGTTGATAATAACACTGAACTCTCTCACACCAATAAATTCACGGCAATAAATGTCACACCCATCTTCCACTTTACCAAATTCATACGTTCTGAGATTGTTAACAGCAGTTTTTGAAGATATCCTTGTAGAAAAAAAGCGTATGGCCTGAAAATCTGGTTGTGATAAATTAAAAATAATCCTTCTAATAATTATAATTAGGCTTCATTGTGAGTGATATATATATATTTTTTTGTAATATCCAAAATAAAAAAAAAACCCTTAGAGCAAGATTCATGTTAATTTATTAAGTGGGTACTCGGAAAGGTATTAGGAGCACATGTTGCTAGTGAAGGTTTGTTTTAGTCCGTGACCAAAAAACTTGGGGCTGTTTATTGCTCTCAGATGAATTTATGTGCTCCGCGTCGTTACATAAATATACAAAAGTTATTTCACTCGACATTAATTGCTCGGGTCAAATGAAGTGGACCGATTTCTTTGATTTGATGTATAAATGATAGACAGATAAAGTTTGTGGTAACGAGTTGATGTAAAGATATGGGTTTATGTTGTTGAATAAAGTTGTCGCTTTGTAGGGAAATATGAATGTATGTATGAAACGCGTATGCAATACAAAATTAATGTTTGTAACCAGTAAAAAAACTATTATTAGCTTCCTTTTTCCAAAAAGTAAATTTTTTATACCTTGCCTAAATATTTTTTTGGAAATGAGACTAATGTTTTATTAGTTAATTCTATCGAAAAGTTATCGAACTTGATATTCAAGATTTGTGTTTAAAAATAATTTAAATATCTAAGCCTTCCTATATGATTTCTGTGTCGCTTTAAAAATAATTTAAAGTAATAATGATTTAAAATCGTTTTCTTACTGCTAGGAAACTTGTCGACTGAAAAGTTTTCTTTTATACCTTGTTAAAATAAATTAGACAATGTCTGGTGGTGCATGGGCTCTGCTTTGTTAAGTATAAGAAGCTCATCTTGATCGTCTCTTATAAGAAGATAAGGTAATTAGTTTTATGCCTCGAGTACCAGACCAGGTTAAATGACATATTAGTGAGTAAAACCATCTTATCAGCAAATATTTTATTTTCATTCTCCCAGGAATCTAATCCAGGCCCTCAAGCATATTAGGCGATAGGCCCAACCACTATACAGGATGGGTTTTTCACCACTCGATTTCCTTTGTCCGTATTTTTACCTAAGAGTAGCCATCGAGCCAAAATCACTCGTCCAGGGTTCTGGTTCTTTAAATGTAATTTCAATGGTATTGAATATAAAATTAAATATCCAGTGTAATTTGGAAGTAACAAATTAAACAAACATATAGTTGACATTTAACGGGTGGTTTTCCAAGGTATTAAAACGAATTTATGACTTCTTTATGAAATACTTAATAATTTCTAACGTTTACTATTTAAATTAACATATATCATACAGCTAAGAAGTTTTTGAGAGGTTTTTTCTGGATTTTTAGGAGTAAAAAGACGTTTACTTAAAGAAATGGAGATCCTTTATCCTTTTTCGATCCTTTTGGTGGTGATAACCTCTCTCTTGACGTGATTACGACCCTTCACACAAAACGGGTTGTTTTTTCAACCAGCCCCAGGATCCCGCGGTGATCGAAAAAGGATATGATTTACGTATTTATTCTAAACAGACGAGGCCCCAGAAGTTAGGTGAGACAGAAACTACGTTTCTACAAAGGAAGTGAAAGGGATAGATTGTTTTTATTTATTGTGCTTATTGAGATTGCTTCAATGTTTATTGCATATACATGTTACTTATGGATATGATTAGTTTATAATTTATTTTTTGTAACGAAACAACGCGTTTTTCTTACATTATTGACATATTGCATGATTGACGTGAAATCGAAGTGTTAAAATCATCAATAAAGTGCTTTATTAAGATGATTTTTACAGCAATATATTATATAGCTGCATTTTAAAAGATATTCTCATTAAAAAAATCGAAATCACTAAAATTAGATTTTTTTGGTTATATCTATTCCACATTATACTTTTTTTAAATTTTCTTTACAATTTATATTATTTTCATAGTCTAATAAAATTGCCCGAATAGTTAATTTGAATAATTAATAACATTTGTATAATCGAAGACATGAGTGGATGAAATGTTCAAAAACGTATTTTTTTTACAAAAATGAAGATTTTATGTACAGCACTTTTGCATAAATCCAACTACACTATCAAAAAGTAGCAGAAAAACGGTTTTGAGATTGAATTTTATTTTATTTTATTTGTCGTGTTATTTTATCATCAATTTTACTAGTGTTTAAAATATAACCCCAGATATCGCTTTTTTGTCACATAACGCCTTCATTAATTTAATTAATTATGTAATTATAAACAGAATAAATTATATATAAATGGCTTCAGCCAGACAACAGAATTTTAATTCAGGATACGGCACTACCCGATGAATGGATTGTTTTTTATACCACCAGGAGTCTTCTTGATTTTGACCTCTCTCTTTACGCTCAAATTAGTACGAGTATATAGATAAGTTCATGCTTCTACCAAATGCATTCGCAAAAAATTGCCGGTTGATGCCGCCCGTCAATTAATATAATATGCGCTTGACTTAATAACTTATGTATAGAATTTGGAATATTTTGAGCATGCCTAATTCTTTAAAACACATCGCGGTTTCAACTCTAGGGTATTATTATAGTAAATGTCAATGCGTATGTTTTATTTCATCTTCTTGAGGTTATAAATCTCTGTCGTAATACTGATATGTCGATATTATTGTAATTGTTTGTTTGTTAGCGAAACAGTACGTGGTATTTGAGCTTTATGTAACTGAGCAAGCCTATAAAGTTACTTAATGTTGGAAAGGCGACAGTGTAATTCCGGACATAAAAAGCAATTTGGCTTATTGGGCGCAATGCGCACAAGCGGGAAAACTTATGGAACTGCCCTAAGCAACACATTACAAGGCGCAAACTAAAATGGACCTTGTGCGCCAAGATTTCACCTTACACTACCCGCACAAATAACCATTTGGAGCCCAGAATGTTCTATTTGTTCCAACACGTATTTAATTTCAAAATGAACCAGCTAAGCCTTATTTTGAAATGCGCTTAAGAAATCCTGCTTTAAAAAATGAATTATTTTGCTCTTTTTCTGACCATTTACGTTGTAATTTTAATCCTTAAAATGTCCCTTATAGAAGTACCAAATAAAATTTTTCATTTACTTCATAGATTAAGATACTGTATTTTGTAAAAGCAAAAACTGAAAATGGATTATCACAATATTCTTAACTTTTAAACTCATTTTTCATAATAACTAACATATTTTTACCATCATTTTTATCATAATTTGATCATGTTTTATTGCTTTTAACATAATAGCAATAATGTTTGCAATTCAACGATAATGTAAAGGCTTTTTTTTCTGGTAATTCAAATGTTTGTTTTGTATTTGAAAATTTACCTACTAAATGCATTTTATGGGTTATGTACTTTATTAATTTAATTTTAGGCAATTTTTATTTAGTTTATTATATGTTATAATAGTTACTCAAAGCTCTCGTTATTTTTTTATTATTCTCATAATACTTACATTTTGAATGTTCAAAAAAATACCACTTTAAACAGATGAAACAAAATATGATAGATGACAAACAATATTTTATAGTTCATGAGTATGTGAAGTATCATTGATTATAATTAGGAATGTATAATACAATAATTATCAAATAAATAACAAATTAATAACAAGAATATTATATTTCTCAAACATCCTACTGTAGGGAGATAAAGGTGTGATTCATAATAGTTATTCGATTTCTTGATATTTATAATATGATACAGACTTCTTGTTTCTTGATATCGTTTGGCGATGAAGGCATAAGAAAACATCGCTCTTGTATTTTATTTTGCATTCATGAAATAATATCAGATTCCCATTATGACGGATGCACTTAACCGTGCAGCGTCCAAGTATCATTCAGTGCAATCTCGTACCATCGTATTATTATTGGCAGATTATTCCTTTCAATATCCTTACTTGGGAAACTTAAAAATCATAAATGTGCACTTGCTGCACTCAGCAACACTCGAGTATGCAAGCTTAGAATGCACTATCAATCAATGGTATCTATTATACCTCTAAATCGTTCTACCGATCAATTCATAAGGAAATTCATTCCGTTACGAGTGCTCAACTGCTCAGTGGCTAGCCGTTTTATTGCATGCGTTGCAATTTCAGACAGTGCAAGATGTATCGATTTTTAGCGAAGGGCATTCGAGAAGCAATTGAACATATAATAAAATAATCGCAAAACGTTACACATACCGAGCGGGAACCGGTTCTGATTTTAGATCTCACTTCAGTGTGAGTTCGCTCTGTTTCACTCCTCGAAATGTGATCCAGAAAAGTTCAATGAGCTTCGCGAAAAGTTTTTTAAATTAAATAAATACGTCGGGTGTGTCTCGCGTTATTTAATGGTCTATCTCGGAATGAAGATTCTGCAAATAATAATTCGATTGAAATCTTCGTAGTCAACACAGATTTGCTGTTGGATTAAAATGTTCGCTCTCGACGCTTTTCTTAATGAAGATCCAGTAAATAGTTTACATCTTCATGGGATAGAAGGTTGTTCTTGTGTGATGGTGCGCAAAGTCTCCTTAATCAGAAGCAAAAATACATTAATTCCTTAGATATTCTCGTAGCGCAATGGTAATCCATAGTACATTATTCACTTACTGAACCTTCGTGACTATCTTAATCCTACCATAACCATTCATTCTATTTACAAGTAACAATCTACGTACATTTGTTTATTTGTGTGCACAGAAGTCTCGGTTAATAAATTGTTGCTTTGCATAAAGTAGAAATGCATTAAGAAACACCACTCTCTTCGATGAGCTTCTACTAATACGTTTGTTGCTGTAATATAGTATGTTCCGGATTGGACCAACGCGCATTAAAAATACCTATAAAATAACTTGATACTATAAGTTGCAGCAAACGAGAAACAACTCAATTCCATTTTTATTTTACTCACAATAAATAATAAAAAATAAGGAATAAAGTGGTAGTATTAGACGCAGGGATCTTTATTATGCATAATAATGGTTTACATTTGTTTCAGGTAATGGATTCAATCAACTTCTAACATACGAGACTATCAGGTGAGCTCATGCATAGTTCAACATCATCGATTTTAATACGTGGGTACTTTAGTTTATTTGTAATAATCCCCGCTACGAGCATCAGTACACCTGAAGATGAAGTATCAGGCAATCATATTACCGAGGCGGTCATTAAGTTATTGCTTTGGCTCCCAAGTCGCATCACCTTTAGGCGCTCCGCCTAACGACTCTCCAATTTTTCCCTACAAAGCACGAATAGTAAACGAGTTCTGTACTATATCATTATTTGTGATATATGTTACCATTAAATTGACAGTATATTACATTTTCCTATTCGCCGCCGCTTTTTTGGAAGGTTTCGTGATTTATTTCGTGTAATATTTATGGGTTTACGTCCAGATTAGTTAATTGAATAACACTTATATTGATTGAATACAATTTGTGCATGTTCTTCATTTTATACACATTCGTTCTCTGGTATTTGAATTTTACAGGCTATGTAATAGAATTTAAAAAAACCAAGCATAAGCTGTTTTTGATATGGTCTCTGTTAGCCGATCGTCTTCATTATAAACTGGAACTTCTTTTACGCTGGGGATACGTTCCACGTAATACCTACCGTGTAAAAAATATTCTAAAAAAGAACAGTGCTGGATAGGTTTCCTCGCATAAAAATCAATTCGCCATTTTAACAAAATTTAATTGTTGGCTATTTATTGTACCTTGGTTTTTTTCTTAAATCAAAACACTTTAAAAAATCGTAACAAAGATTATTATTTATCACTATCATACTTAAAAACTTGAAGGAGCAGTGTAGGGCATTCCAATAATGAAAAAAAACTCATTTTAAAGGAATAAATAAAATTACTTTGTTTTATAAACCACTTATTATAATTATAAGTGGTTCAAAAATATAACAAATTTAGCCATGGATTGTATCCATTGATAAAGTTATCAGCTGCTCCCGATTATTCAAAACTTTTTGATATCTTCTGTCTATAAATCTTACTGGTTTTGAAAAACTCCCTTTCTTTCGATACGGATATGTTTGCCCAATGCTCGTATCTACATTTCTTCTTTTGAGTTAATTACATTTCAATGTATAAATATTCATGCATGAAATACAGTCACGACTTTCTGAATAGGATCAATATATGTATGTGGTGCTTCCTTCCTCGTTTCCCCGGTATGTTAACAAAATAGGTTTAATGTGAAGCTTTTTATTTTTATATTGTTTTGTGCTGGTTATTTTAAACCTTTAAACAGGTCACCTTATATGAAAATATATATATACATAGACAACCTTCTATAAAATGCAGAAACTCTTGTGCAACCGAGATCTGAGACTAAGCACAAGATGGAGAGCAATAAAAACCTATGTATTAGCAGTATTGCTGTATGGATTGGAGGGTTGGACTCTTTTCTTCTTCTTGTTGGAAGTTTCAACGATGAACAAAATTAAGGCATTCGAATTTCGGTTGTGCAGAAGAATGTTTCGCATCTCACGGACTGATCGTGTCTTCAATGAAGCGGTTTTAAGCAATATGAACAGAGAGAGGGAGTTATTGACCACTGTCGAAAGAAGAAAAGCCTCATACTTTGGTCACATATTCCGCAATGAGATATACGCCCTTCTCCAACGTATTATGGAAGGAAAGATAAAGCGGGGTATGGGACGAAAAAGAGCATCATGGTTCAGAAATCTCAGAAAGTGGTTCGGTGTGTCGGATGCAGCAGCGCTGATTAGACTGGCCCAGGATCGTGATGAATTCAGAATTATGGGTTCCAACCTTCGGTAGTAGCGACAAAAGAAGAAGAAGATATAGGTTTTAATCTCCTGGTTTACTTTTAACACGTACTGCAATAGTGACGGAGAAGACTTTTGTAACTTCTTTTTTTTTAAATAAATTATATTGCATCATTAATTCTAATTTAAACGCAATATTTAATAATTGAGTTTAATTTTTATGTATCGAGTGTACCCACTTGATGGAAAACAATAAATCTATTTCAATTATTCCAGACATTAATTTACAAACTCCTTTTTTCTCGATTATTTTAATTTAAATTAGCATTAAAAGTCAATAAAAATATTTACACAAATGGAAGCAGTCACAGGTAGTTGGAGCAAACAGCATTGATTAAGTGATTCCATTAGGGACACCGAGCGAAAGAATGCTGATACTACCAGGAGTCCATATTGAGTTGTCAGGTCAGGATATCGCCGTGGTATCTTCCCTGTTTGACTAATTACTTGCATTAGCCCTGAACGAACTGAATTTAATAAAGGGGCTCGAAATAAATTGAGGTGCATTAAGGTCAATTCAAGATTCATGTAAGGAAGTTCAGTGATCATTTTATCTGTGTTAAATTGTGTCTGGTATTATGCATACTGTTTTCTAAAAATAATCTAACTAGGTTCAAGGAATGTTTTGGTAATGAGTTTTTTTTTAAATAAAAAGTTTCCCATAGATACGACCTAACGAGAATCGATGTTTTTTATTCAAATGTTATCCAAATTCAGTAAAATAACGACGGCAGCATCGAACGAATTTTTAAAAGGCCAAACTGCGTTACCCCTGCGAGTCCGTGGCACTACGCCTTTAGAGGAAAGGGTAAATTTTGCCAGTCGCGTTTACTTTTAGGAACCAATTGGCCAGAGTGGCTTTTGTCGCTGTTATCTGTTGCGCTAATGAAGATCGAAATAAATAACATAGAACGTCGGAGGGCCTTTATCTGAACGGTTATTTATTGAGATGCACACTTAAAACTCCCGCCTCTTCATACTCCTGAGAGCCTGATATCTTCTCATATGTGATTGACAACATGCGACACAAAAACAAAACTTCTATTATATATACAAGTTCCAAGTAATTTATGATCTTATTTTTTGTTCATATTCTTAAGTGCGGCACTCGTATATAAAAAGTTTTTTCATAAAATAAACGTTTGTACTTTTATTGTTTCCGTTAATATTGAAATTGAAGTTTTACAAACTCTTTTTATCGTATTCTGTACATTCCGTTACACTGTTAGAGGATATAATACACCATTTGAAAGTGTTAAATTTGCATGCGTTAGCGTCTTTATAATAGCTTCCACCTTGCACACCTTTGCTTCCCTTTAATCTGACGAGCCACCAAATTAGCTTCTGACTTCTTCAACTAGCACGCACCGCCGCATAACGTGCTTCCACAACGATTCGCTACTAGTGGTACTATTCAGTAATTTCATTTTAATGTCTCGGCAAAAGCGAAGCATTCACACTGGAAACGATTCTAACATGTTTCAGTGCAAGGGTGCATGAACTTGATTTTTTGCACGCAGAGGTGAATATTAAAGTAGTCTCTGTGCTAGGTGATAATGACGTCATACATTTCGTTCTCCCGCCTATGTAATGTGACTGTCTTACCGAGGTAGGTCTGGTTCAGTAGTTCCAGAGCTGACACATTGCGTGATGTTGACGACTAAGCGAAATGTGTTGTTTGATCTAGGAATGGTCTGTCTAACTGTCCAACTTCATTCACTCGTGTAATTGAAGAACCAAAAATGTTACTGTACACTATTCAGCATGTATTCTTTCATCTTCTTTTTTAATTTGTTATTATAACGGTGTTCCATTAGTCTCAGATCTAATTTGATGTATGTACATTGTTACTTGATATGCCAAGCCGCTGTCTCGTAAGAACGTAGTGCGCATTTTATGTACGTGAACTATCTTTCTGAATTCGTCTTAGTCTTTCACTCTTGAAAGCTCCATTATTGCACGCTCTCTTACAAACTAAGTTGTCGGGGTTCGAGTCCAGCCAGCGGCGACATCTTTAATCTAGACCTATATCAAACGCCAACGTGTGTGGTTCAGCTTGAAGATATGAATGCTAAATGCTTTGCAGACTAAGCGGATATGATCTTTTGCGAACGAAATCCTTTGATACGAGTTTATTTATGAAGTTATCCTTATGGTTTCCTGTTGATTTTATTTATTATTTTTCTGGTCAATAAACGTTTTAAATACCACCGACAGTATTTCAAAGTATATGTCTTCTTGAAAAAGTGTCTGATTGCCAAAGCAATAAAATTCGAATATTCGTCTATCCAGACAAATCATTTTTCGTAATAGTTCCTAACTATTTTTGGCTCACAAGTCATCATGATTGATTTGATTGGCTACGTAGATCATACAGTATTACAACGCCTAATTTAAGAGTGTCATATTTCATTCCGAAAGCCCGCGTTCAATGGTAATAGATATTTATGGCTATGTAACAAGCGGATGGACTTAAATTTTCGTTTTATTTCCCTACCAAGCGACGGGTTGTGAAGATATTTTGCCGAACATAATCACAGGAAAAAACAAAACGAACATTTTTAGTAATTTTAACAAATTTGACTAGTGAGCTATCGGCGATGTCAAGCCAATATACTTCTCGTTTTTTTAATTACTATTTAAGAAATAATGCTCATCTCACTCCATTTTATATTTGACAGCGTTTGCTCGGTACATTGTATTGAAACAGCTGTGTGCCAAAAGCTCCATCATTTAGACATTTAGAGCAAGCTGTAAAATAGTTAGTTATAATGTATAACCGGTTATACCCATTACCTTTTCGATTTTTTGTGCTATTCGTATTTCTTAGTACTTCAGTGTCCAACAGGTTTAAGTGTTCATTTTTAGTACTGAAGCCAGCCGCTCTTTATTTCATTAGTAACTCATTTTGGACTAGATTATATGTAAATGTATAAAAACTTATCCATTCTAAATAACACTATTTTCATTTTGCATCTTGACAATTTGCTTTGAATATTCTGTGGTAAATCCGGATTTGCTATGATAACAAATATTATGCAAATAAAAGCCAACCGTGCCATGAATCGAATCCGAGACATTTTGTATAGTTATCGCACTGATCACGAAAAGGTAGAAACTTATTAACTTAACTTTAATAAACCATTGTAATTAGTAGTGTTCATTAAATACAAAAAGGCATTTTGAAATCATTTAATACCAACTGGATCGATATCAAATTACCTTTGTCTTTCCATTTCCCAGGATTTTTTTGACCTTTTTAAGTAAAGGGATGACGGAACATTTTTATAACAAACCAGACGGATCGTGATTAAGCTTCAGTCTGAAGGCTCTACAGGAGATTTGCATCACAAAGGCTTTAATCCAAGCTCAAAGACGTATTGGGACCGTGTTTACAATTTGTCACATATACTAGGGGCTAGGGTGTCTACAGTATGCACTTACTGACTTTTAAATAATTATGCCTCTTAACAAACCTTTGTCACATGATTTATTAAGTTATTTACTGTTCAAAACACATAAACACACTATGTATTAAAAAAATGTTGCTAAGTATTGGCTATTACTTACTTAATCATTGTTTCTTTACATTCATGTTAAATAAATACGTTGTTTTTCATTTGGGTAAGGCCGAAAAAAAATATGTGTACACGACAGATAAAAATGTATACTAAAAAATGCGGATAGTCAAACAATATAATACGCGTAATAATTTTTTTTTATTTTGTTCATATATTCATATAAAGATATGTATTACAAAAAAAAATCGTATCCCCAACTCTATGAGGCCAAGAGCTCTGCGTTAAGTTTGGATACTACGTAATGGAAATTAGAAGCATGCATATTATTAAAGAATACTGAAAATAAAAATTATAACGTAAACATAAGTTTCAATCAACACATGAACAACAAGGTAAAACAAGTATAAAAATCTATGCAATGTCTCGCAGCAGTCTCCTGCAACGGTATCTTTCCTTAGACAAAATCCTTACTTGTACGCTTCTCCTGAAAATGGCTTTCGTTTCGGAGAATTCATTATGTTCATCTAGGACATTAAACGCTCTTGGGGCCACAAAAGATAAATTTCTCTGAATGAAAGTCGTACGTGTTTCAGGTATTAAATAATTCAAATTACAGGAAAATCTTTTACGAGCATTCTGCTGGGATCTCCTCTTGTAACCGCATAACCAGAAATGTGTCAATGACTCTTGAAAAAAAAAGTCTAATGTCTACTTTCATAGATTGAAACAACGTCTCAGATGGGAAAGTCAGGGGACATAGAAGCAGCACTCTATAAAAGGAATTTGTGTACATGTTCATGATAGACGCCGACCAACCTCCCCAGCTCACTATCTCCTACGTAGCTACTGACTGGATAATAGCAAAATACACAGTTCTGAGAGTGTTAATGACCTGGATGTTCCTACGTGATGTTTTAGCTACTTGGATAACGACAATTTTTTATGCCGATTTGGAGACGTAACTGTATTTTCGTTAAGACTTATGGTAACTAAAGTTTCATGCAAGACTTCCCAGGAATGGAACCCGGGTCCTTAAGCAGTAGACGAAGGGACTTTTCTCCTCTCGATTTCTTTTCCAGGATTTTTACCGCCCGTACACAGACAAACAGCGAAAGAAAATATTCATTCAACGAGCGCTGGAGTCGAAGAATCCTTTTACAAAAACATAATCGTTCTGTAATCGTTGTAAGTTTTTAACGCCGAAGAAATATGTCAGTGTGTCCGCAAACACCAAAGGAAGGTTCTGTCCTTATCATGCTCGCATTATAAATAAGTAAGTTACCAATTTTACTCAAGTTCTTTGTATACCCCCGCTTGGAATACTTAAGATAGCTCAACTCGCACGTAGAAAGAAATAACGCGGCATAATGACAACCCTTTTTAGAAGAAATTCCCAGAATTTATTGTGTACGATAATTATTTTATACGGAATTCCTTGATTAGGTCCAATTGATCATAGCTCTTATGTGTTTATCATCTGACGCAACAAACCGGCTTCGTTAAAATATGTTTTTAACTAAGGATATTACCTATACGCTTACTGTGTAGCTTGATACTGTTAGTTTGAGTGATTTACCCACGTAGTAATATACGACTGTAAAAGATTTTTTTTATTGACGTTACTTTGTGGAATTTCATTGTTATTGTATGAAGCAGGCTTGCCTACTAAAAGAACAAATACTATACATGACAGTATTGCCCTTTCCGGGCCTGAGGTTGGTATCTTTTATGTTTTCAATAACTTTTTTATTAATCATCATTTTGATTTTTTTTACATAATCCTATCCCTTAATGTCAAAAATGTTTCAAATCTTTTATTTTTAATTTCATCATTAAAATATTTTTCTGCGGAATTATTTTAATAATTTACATTTGTCTTTGCTTTACTCCCGTGCAACACAGCAAACATTACAATTCATCGCTTTATAGTTTAATAATCTTTGATTTTATAATTGTCAGTTGGCACCTGTACTTTTTGCTATTTGGGAGCAAATTTCCAGCCAAACCCACATAAAAACCAGATTCTGTGCTTTTCATTTTACATGCATTCCCGCTCCTAACCCTCCGCGTTCCACCGCGCTAACACATAGTGAGATTTTCGATCAGTGTTGGTCAACGTGTGGCAGAGAGAGCAGCGCTATGCCATATAGTATTTTATGAAAAATTGTATTAATTTAGCAGAAAAATCAAAATATTATGAAACAGTTTTGAACCGTAACCGGCATAATGTTTTTTTTAATGTCGTATTTATAGCATTCCTGGTACCAAGGATTTTTTTCACCCACAGTGTCGATATGGTTAATCTTCGATTTGAATATGGCACAGAAAGCGGCTTGGTGGAATTTTAGTTACTTGTAAAAATAAATGAAAAAAACTAATATAATGTTAAATATGTAAAAATGTTGATTAATTAAAAAAAAAAAACAAAATAAATAGCTCTTACTTTTTTGCATGTTTAAAAGATTTTTGTGAACAGTAAAATAGTGTTCTTTGGTAGGTAGGAAGAAATTGCCTCAATGCACCAATATACAAATGTATACAAAGTGTACAAATAACCATTTAAAAAAACAAATTATAAGAAAAAGGTTGTATTACCCTTTTGTATTTGTCATTTCATTATTTAGGCTCTATTTTGATATTATTTTTTATTACTTTAAATTCTTGATATTTTTAGGAAATTTTCCGTAAAATAGTTTGTGTTTAGTTATAGATATGCAATGACCATCAAAAAAAATTTAAACATTTTTTATGATTAATGCTCTTCTTTTAATTTACTTTAGGCGTTGTTTATAGCATTCTCTCATTATACAACTCACGAATTCACAAGTTCCAGTTTGCTTGCAACGAAGTTTTTTGTCTTTCACGTTCACGAATAGTTTGTATGAATTCTTATATAGAAATGAACATTATTATTTTAAGTATAACATAATTTTAAATGCGTTGCACATTGTTTCTCATGACCGTCAAATTGTATTAATTTATTCTGTTAAATATTGTCTTCATGTAACACGTGATCAAAATATGTATGTGTTATGCAATTGATTTTCTGACGCAGTCACTATGCAGTACTATGCAACTTTGAGTAATCATCATGTTTTTTTTACATATCAATTTAAAAAATATATTTTTTCAGAGTGCAAGGTGGTGGATTTTAAACTTGTTGCTTCTTAATTAATGTAAGAAATTTATAAAAAAAAGATGAAACCGCTCACTCTGGAATTGTCTACCCTGTTTAGTCGAATAAGTGCAATTCTTCAATTTTCCTTTGACTATTTATTATATGCACGTACTTATGTAGGTATTATTTATAAGTATTTAATATTGGACTTCAATACAACAGTTTGAAGAAACTAGGCTGATCGTGTTAACGGGTAAATTGACTGTTTCCGTGTTATAATCTGTTAGCGAGAGTATTAATTCCAACGACTTTTCAAAACACTATAACTATCAACTTTAGAATCAGCAAAGCTGTCTAATAACTCTTACTCAGAACTTGCATTGAATCTAATAAATCTGTATTGAATAACGCTGTGATATCAATTTTCACCACATGAGTCACAGAATACTAGAAACTGTGGGAGTTGTGGTCTAATGGAGTTAAAGATTAAAATATTACTTACATGCATGATCAAATCATTGTTTCCACATTTTAAACAATAAAATATAAAAGTTTTGTATCTCTCTCTCTCTTTAGCTCGCTATCTTTGAACCTAGCGCGAAAAAGGAAACACCAAGGCGAAAGAAAAGCGAGGAGATACGTCAGCTCCATATCACGTGGACGCCTTTGCCCGGGTCGCGGGTCGTGAGTCGTGACTCCGAGTGACAACTGACTCCTTCTGTTTACGAGATAAGCGGGCCATAAAAACATGCCCCTCTTTCTTGTTTCTGGATTCCTGATACTAAACCAATGGGCTCTTTAGAAAGTAGATACTTTTGACGAGCTTCTGTGAGTTACATATGCATCGTAAATATAATGTATTTTCGAAGAAAAGTCAATAATTATAAATATTCACTAAATAAATAATGCATTTTCTTCTAGTTTCAAATAATTCACATACATTTATTTTTTTTTTTTTTTTTTATAATGATGATGGATGTCCGAGCTAAATAGATGCTTTTTATTGTGTGGCGGTTCCTTTGATGCCTGGATCTGCTTGATGCACTTTAAATACAATATTGATTGTTTATTGTACTAGCGTGGTCTTTTTTATCTGCTAAAACATTCATTCTTAAACCCCCTTTTAAGGTTTAAAAAACAACTTTAAAAAAAATTATTGGAAATTTATATTTGAAGCACTAACTTTGTGGTTGTCGTCATAATAAAATAAATGTAAAACCTCTTTGTTTTTTACCACTTTTTTTCTTCTGACCGGTTTCAAAGATACTTGAGCTACTTTATCAAGTTAATTTTTATTAATAAATTCTTTCCTATTGAATTTTTTACAGTGATTTCAAAATATAACATTGATACATATTTATTTATGCTATAATTAGTTAGTTCATAACGTCTTAAGAACTAATATAAACTTTTAATAATATTACATTTTTTTATCAAAACTTCTCAACAACATACTTTTCAAACTAATTTTAAATATTTTGATTTTTTCTATTTCCTTTATTTTATATGGAACTAATAAGTCTTTTTGTCATATGGTTCTTAAGATAGGAAGTATTTAGTGGATACGTTCTTTAAAACTAGACAGGAGTGGACTAAATGAATTTTTGGAAAAAACATTTTTTTCTTTATTACGAATCCCTTTTTTAATTTCTAAGATTTCCGAGTTGTCTAATTTTAATATTTTATTTTCAAAAATATTTTTTTAAACAATATTTCCTTTCGTCCACTCAGGTCTAGCTTTAAAGATCGTATCCATCTCACTTCACACTTCCCATCTTAAGAACAACATGACAAAAATACTTGACTTATTGGCTTCATATATATATCGATATAATATTTAGAAATCACTGTAAAAAAAAAGGATAGAATCCATTAGTTAAGTGTACCTTGATAAAGAACCTCGTGTAGCTTTAAAACCGGTCGGTAGAAAAAAGAAGTTGTTAAAGACAAAGTCGTTTTATATTTATTTTATAATAATTATTATTGAGTTTAATTAATTTTTGAAAGTGTCTGAATATTCTTGGGCAGTAACGTGCATATGACATAAGTTCACGATGTCTATGGCTAACAAGTCAGCCGTAAATACACATTACTTCGTACATTAATACCACATCTCATATAAAATACAGAGTAATTTTCCGAGTATTCTGTAAGTGCCTTACCCAGTCATCACATTTCATTAAATCCGGATTCCAATTAGTTACTAAGTGCTGGCTAATAACGTCGAACGGCCATTTATTTAACTTTTTACTATTTCTAAGTATAGGTATAATTCGCGTTCATTGATATTGAAGGTGGTTGTAATTTTCCTGGAACTGCTAATTGATTTGATAAAAGCGACGAATATTGCTGGATATTATTAGCAATACTTCAACTCTTCACATACAACTTTTAGTAAATTGCTGGTAGACTTAGCTAGAAATACGTTTTATCAAAACGCTGTAGAAAACACACAACTATATTTGAGAAGGTTCGATCTATATTAGTTTTGATAGTGTCGGAAAGTTTACTATAATGCCCGCTAGTTTGTTATGTTGGATTCTCTGAATTCTGCGTATCACTTCCACTAATTCAATAATTATCGCCAAGGCGTTGGGAATCTCTAATTTTGAATATAGTTGAGTCATCTTGGTGCCTTTGTGGGATCGGCCGACGTGTTCGGAAGCCGTTCAAAAAAACGGTGGTCATTGACAATGGCTATGGTCAGAGAAACCGATCGCCTGGCATGTCGGAACGATTTCTAGTCGTCTCGGATACTGATCGCGTAATTATCGCCAGTGTACTGAGATGGATCTTTGGTCTCATTATTTCGTATGAGACACTGCTTTTCAACTGCACCTTAAACATTTCACTTCAATCTATTCAGAACTAGGGCATGTAGCGAGTTTCAATTACCGGAAGCCTTTGATACCATCCGATAGAACTTTCGATGTTTTCATTATTGAAATGAATACTGACAGCCTATAGATTTTTTTAGCTATGATAAACCACTTTTACCTTGGGAATTGAGAAATTATTTTCTAATAAAATTCATTCAATCTTCGGTCGGTATTCGTGTTATATTATTGAGTACCACGAATTGGGTTGAATAAGTCGTAAAGCTTTTGGTTTTAACAATTAACCCATACCAATCTTTGGAAGTAAAAGTTATGTTGCCGAGTCTACCATTCCACTTAGCGTTATATCGTATTTCACATGCTGAGAGGTCTTAAGTTCGTTTATATTCTTGACAAGCTTTGGAGATCAAACGCCAACCGGGGCCTCAACGGAAAACTTTCAAGAGTCCACAGTCAAAGAAAACTCGCCTAATTACAAGTTCTTATGCAAAAAGCCCCTAAGATAACGGTCGGCAGATAAGCTCTATTAGATCTCTGCGTGCGCGAACCTTTGACAACTTGAAAAAACATTTCTTAGGATTGGTTAAAACCATTCGGTATTACCTAAAGGGATATTTTATGTTAATTGACGATACTTAGAATTATGTGAATATTTTTTCTCTCTCCTCGCTCTCCGTTTCTCTTAATTTTAACGAGTGGTAACTTTTAAGCTGAGATCACCATTGTACTTGAAATAATGGCACATCTTGATTTAATAATTGCTCGCATTGTTTTATATGATTCATTGTTCTTGATTTTTATACCTGAGAACAAAAGAGATGATAAAGGTAAATATAAAAGTATGATCAAGGGAGTATAATGAAATATAAGTAATTACACAATGTGACAAAAAATCTATGTTAAATTTAACGAGGACTTTTTCCTCTTAATGTGAATCGAGCTTCTCAAAGCTTTAAAAATAAAATGTGACCATCTGAGAAAAAAAACATTACTAGAAATTTTATTTTCAATTAATATCTTAAAGTTATTTCTGTTTTTTTTTTTACAGAGATTTTTTGTTTTTTTCTTCCGTGTAAGTTATTTAGATACATTCTTTATGTTTGATATTACTTTACAATATTTTAATAAACCTCTTTTTATGCGTACATTGTGTGCGCTGGGTAGATAAATAGTTTATGGATTAAGGAGATCGGTCCGTAAAATATGTCCTGATACCCCACATGGTCTGATTATCGTATCAGGATTTCAGAGAAATCGGGGAGGTAAGGGATTTTGTTGTGCCTGGCATAAGACACGCATCGCGTGCTGCCCCCTGAAAAGCTTCGATAAACCTTAATGGATGCCACGCTACCGTTACCCCCCGGGACCCCTTTCAGTTTATTTTGTCCTGATAAATGATGCTTTCCGTTTAAAGTTATTAGGGTAACAGATTTCTTTATGCTGCCTATATACAGCTATCGGCCCAGATGTTGTTTTATTTTATATTAAAACTCCTTGGAAAAATATCAAAGTACTTTCTTGGCCCTCTAGGTACAATTTTTCTGAAGCGTAGCATGTGGCGTTCGAAGTATGAAACTTTTTTATTGTATGTTTTAAGAATATATTTTGTACCCTACAAAGGATTAAAAACTTATCGCCGCTGAAGTAAATCTTCATGTTCCTTTTATTTTTATATACGTTTTTTTAAAGTGGGTAGGTACTACGTCGCTAAGTTTTTAATACTCGTAAAACTGTTCCTTCATATTTATCACCTTTACTTAAATAGACTATTATTTATAATACGTACATATATTGAATTTGGTGATTGTTATTTGTAAGTGGCGCGTATCTTTTTAATCCCGCAAAGGATTTATCTGGAAGGTTTAAGATAACCTAAATTCTCCATCTGTGAGGGCGTAAACTTAATTTATGTTTGAATCATCCCTTTATCGCTATTCCTAATTTAAGTTTGTGTATTTGGTAAAATAATTTGACACACAAACCTACTCACATTCGCGACTAATCCCGACCGCTGATTGCGTTTGCCTAATGCAAATTGTGTGTTTTCCCACGGCTAAATTGTTTTTCATTCGGAAGGGATTCACCCTCTAACTGAATCTGCGGTTCTAACAAAGCGTCCACAAACTTATACTCTTAACTACTTTACGAAGAGCGAGATACGAGAGAAACCATATTTAATATGGAAACGTAACACTTAAGGATATAATTAATTTGTATGTACAAGATTTTGAGTATAAGTGTTAGTTAGTACATAGAGCGTTTAGTTGAAATTGAATCACGTCCAGAAGTGCTTTATATACAATCTAGCTTTTGAGTGAAAGCTTAATTCCAACATGACCGCGTGTCTCTTTTCCTAAACAACGCCTCTCGGTTGTTAGTTTAACGAGTGTCGGATGCTCGCGAAATGAGATTTAGTCTATCTCCCGAGACCTGCTGCCTCTTATGCTCTCCTGGTACCCTGAAATTTGTTTCTCTATATTCTCCTCAGTGTCTCCACTTGTGTTAATACGACACGTACGGAATTAGCATTTGTATACAAACACACCTTCGCGAAATCGATGTTTAAACGTATTAGCATAATGAGACATTTTAATTACGCCTCGTGTTATTATCGGTACGTTTAAAGAAAACAAAGTATTCCTTGTTTTGTGTGGTTTGTTAATGTCGTTGTTTATGGAGGCATTATTTGATATTAAATGCACGAGTCGGTGTTAATGATTGTTTAATATTCCTTTGAGTTAGCCGGACTTTAATTTAGTGACGTCCATCCGTCGGAATACCACTCAAAGTCTATTGATTTCCTTCAGGAACACTTGCGCTCTATACAATGCGTTTCCTTCTTTGGTACGCGCACATGTCGCCGCATACAATTTGTGTGTTTTACGGGTCACTAAATAATTGTGCTTACTATCCTATTTTCCTGATACAAACATTAAATATAAATCATAATATTTAGATTTTGTTATAACTTTTCCTACAAACGTTTGAAACAATTACGACACAATTAAATATCTTAAAATAATTAAACTGTATTGCACATATAAAAAAAAACGACTTTTCTTATTACATTGAGAAACTCGTTACAGGCATTTCTTTAGGATTTCGAAAAATTCTATTCACTCGGTCATAATCCTTAATCGCGCCTATTTTACCATATAAAGGACGCAACACGAAAAAGCCGTTTACAGAATAATGTGCAAACTCCTTCGTAATCTTTTTTTATTTTTTGAATAATTATTTGCGTTCTTATGATGAACCCAAATATTTTATTTTGAGGGCCATTTTCAACGAGTTGTAAATAACTCACTATTAAAAAATGGGATCAAGTTAGGGTAGAGTGGGATTCGAACCACGGACCTTTGAGTCGTGAGTCCGAGACACTAGCCACGGGACCACAATCCGATCAATTGGCAGAACCTTGCCTCTCACCAGTAACATTACCCATGGAAATGTTTTTATATTACTAACCGTTTTGTAAAGTTCGCATGTCATACAAAATTTAAAAAAAAACAATGTCTTAACCAATTTTCATTTAAATCAAATAGGGCGATTATTTTCCTTGGGATATATTTTTTCACGCCTAAATTCAGTGTCTTGGTCCCATAATTTTATTATGTTACTATACTAGTATTTTACAAAATATTGTATATTTGTGCAGTCGAATTTTGAATATGAAATCTCCACGGTATTATATTTAAACATTAAATTGAACTTGTGCCTTAATGCCTTGTGACTATTCTCAGTATCCGCTTTGTGAACTAAAAAGCTCTGAGAAAATATCCGTTTATTTTCTGAAATCCTCTCCTCTTGCCGACGCCACCGCCGCCTGCTTCACGTCAACCTTCTCTGACCCCTTTTAAAGATGACGTCTATTATAAAAGAATTCCTCGCCACGTTAAAAATGAAGGAAATATCTGGTGACCCCATGTCGTCTTCCAAACAGTTGTATATCGCTTAGGAAAAATGTAACTTGAAATAATACAGTTTAGCTTGTATTTCGTAAAATATTTTTTAATTCATTCATTTATTTCATTTAACATTGTGTCGTATAGACTTCAGATAGTGGTTCTTTTTTATGGTTTACGAATAAGATTTTGGTTTCCATAATGGACTTCTATAGTACATTGAATTTAAGTTATTATTATTATTTTTTTGCACCACAACAGGCCAGTTGTAGTATTGGGCACCCTCGGGTCCTAGTTAACCTAAACATTACTTCCCTTAAGAAATTTATTATGTACTATGTACTAACTCAATATTTTTTACAAAACTAGTGAATGCTCAACAATGTTTTAAGCATGTCCAAATGCTTGCAGACTGGCTGGATTTTCTCCCTTGAGAGTTGTTCATTTTTTAATTTGTCGCAACAGAGAGGGAAAACATTTTTCAAAAGTCAACAGATGGATGAGTTGAGGAAATGTGGATGTTCAAACATAGGCAGAATGTTAAATGTTACAAAGTGTGTAAAGTGGCCACTCAAACCAGTCAATGACAGGTCATAAGCCCTGTAAATGCCTAGACTTCCATATTCCTTTCTCAAAAATGTTTTCCCTCTCTGTTGCAACAAATTTAAACAGTGAATGCTCTATCAAATTAGCAAGAAATCAGTGATTACTACTCCGCCTTTTCACAAAAACATATTTCTGTATCGAATGCAAGCCTTTAAACAATCATAAATCTGTTTCGGTTTTTATTTCCAGTAGCACTGAACTTCGTCGTTAATAAAATAATACATGTAACATAAAAGCAAACACAATATCTTGTAGAGCAGAACATGTTCTTGTGAAGGGGTAGTTTTTGCTTGTTAATCGTAATAGATATTATTGTTTTTTTTTTAAAACTTTCTTAAGAGCCTGACTCTTTTTTGGCAAGTTCAACCTGAATAGTGTTTTTTTTATATATATTTACCCTCACGGTTTTTTTAAAATCGGTATTTTATTATCATTTAATAACTGGATGGAAGGACGGCTGCAGCTCAGCATCTCAGGAATCTCCTTTTAGTCGATAACAGAACAACCGATCTAAACTGAGAAGAAGAAGAAGAAGAAGATTTGATCATCATTTCTGAGACACTATTTCTGATAACTTTACGGCAGGAATTAAATACGTTTAGCGCATTAAACGCTAAAATGTGAGTTGAGTAATAAATACAAAGATATATTTTTTATTGAATCGGCATTTACTTCATAACACTTCACGATGAATTATTTTAAAAACGTTGTTCTTATAGTTTTTTTTAAAAACCAGTTTGAGTTATATAAGAAATATTTTATTTTCTAGTCATATAACATCTCGTCTGATTAGTGTAGTCATTGTGTGCCTTTTCAGGTTGAATTTGTCTCCAGTGTATTTTTTTAAATGCTAATATAAGTCATGTTATTGTTTAAATTCACTGTATAGTATTTTTGACTGCACTAGTTTTTTTTTTTTTGTAATACAAAGTTACTCACACAATGCCGAAATAATTGTTGAAAATCTTTTTTTTTATTCTTGACAAGTTTTACCTTACAGTAATACTTACAATTTTTCTAAAATATTTATGAAACATGACACTCAGTTTGTAAATGAAAAATAGTAAATACCTACGCATATTTAATTTAAGTTATCTTGGGCCTTACTTAAACCCGGTGTAAAGTTACGCCCAAGTTAAGGATGATATTCCCATCCGTATTCTACCACTATGCCTAGGCGTAACTTTATACCAATTTTTCGAGTAAGGCCCCTTATCTTATTGCAAATGATATAGTGTAGTTGAATATCTGTTCTTGAATATACAAAGGTGGAATAAATGCGCGCTTGTGTTTAAGTTAACTTGTAGACCTATCCTACACTATCATAAACATCCCGAGACTGCAACAGCGGTGCGGTGCTACGTATGTCTTGCATATCAACAACCCCAGGTTCATTGCCCATCGTTAAGTCTAATTGCGATTAACGTGCAGAAGAACCATTTAACTGCATACTCTATGTATCTCCAGCTTGTTATAAAACTTTTTATCTCAAAGTTGAGTGTTGTTTCCGAGGGAACATTCAGCGCACTACGGTATACATCTTGACTTTTCATTTTATTTTTATACTTCGCAAACTTCATGCAGTGCATGTTATACTGATTTCCTGCAAACTTTCAACGGGTTACTTTGCTTCACTCACACGTGTACTTTATATAACACCATTCAAATACTTTTAAATAAGTATACATAATTCGTTAAGCTTCATCGCCTTACATATTTAGCTCGAACTGTACACTAATAATTGAGCTTTTAATCATTTTGTTAAAACTACTCCAAATTAAAATTTTAGATACTTTCAGCGTGTCCTTTATTTAAAAGAAAATAAATCCTTACATTTATTTTGCTTTATGAAAGCATACACATTCAACTCGTCTTTAACTTGTATCTTTTCCATAATATATTAGGTCATATAATAATACACATTCACACTTCCTTTTTGTTTTTCTTTCTCTAACTCATACGGTATCCATGCGGCTGGACTGTGGAATCATCTCCCATCCACTATCAAAGATGTTAATACTCTATCTCTATTTAAATCACGTCTGAAGAAACATCTACTTTCTCTTCCTTAATTTATCCTCCTTTCCTCTTTCCTCTTTATTCCCCTTTCTCATTGAGTACAAGTATGGATTTAAAGTAATTTACAAACAAATTCTGATATTTCTATTTCTATTTTTGTATGTCTTTAGCTGTTTTACTTTATTTTCACCTGTCGATGGGAGGAGTGCTCTACCGAAACTATAGTAGTGTTCTTGTAAAATAATAAAATTGTGTAACACTAATAACAAAGTTTTATTGTCATAATAATTTATAATGAAGTGTTAAAAATATTATATAAATAATTTTTATATTGGCCAATGTGAAAATTATATTATGTACAAAAAGTTGAATAAATAAAAACCATCTAACTCCATTGTGAACATGGACTCCACCTATGTTCAACCTAATTTCTTCAATACCTTGCTCGTCTTTGACCGAGTGAAGACGTAATGCTTAAATTATAAAACATATTTATACAAATTTATAAACATATAAGTGTAAAATGTCATACCACAAAGTGAAAAATGTTTTTGAAAACAATAATATATAAAATATATCACTAAGTTTCCTCATGGACCACTTCTCACTTTGCAAAATCAATGATCAATTACTAAAATTACTATCTGATATAAACAAAGACCATGTCTTACCCTTTGTATGGATCTATTTTTATCCCGCACAACTAAGCGCCCTGATAAAATGCCTTCTTATGTCCCTGACTGCTGTCATTTGAATAAAGCAAATCCGTATAAAGTCCTAGCCGACTGCATCCATCGACTCCTCGTGACGCCTCATTATTATCTTGACTGCAGTTTATAAAATTACATTGAAAGCCGCTTTGATTGGCTGTCTTAATGTTACCTGTGGTCTAATGTCCAATCAAATGGCGGTCACACATTTCAACTGATGAGCTTAACGAGACAATCAGATTTCAGATTCCCTCTCTTCAAACGTAACCGGTAAAGGCTATCCACTTATTTCAATAAAGATAATTAATGTGGGCTGGAATTGAAAACGACAATCAATTTATTTTTAAATTACTACATCACTGAATCATTTGTTCAAATTAACCGGCCTTATTTGACCAACGCATATTTATATCTGAAGATCATAATTTTGATGATTCAGATAAGACACTAAATTTCAAATTGGGTTGTGGTTCCGTGACTAGTGTCGCGGACTCACGGATCAGAGGTTTGAGGATCAAACTCCACTCTACCCAAAATTGATTTCCATTTTCCAATAGTATATAATATATAGAATTAAGAATAGTCCAGAAGGAGCGTAGAATCATATTCGAATACATCGGACTGTGTCTAACGATTCCCCCACTATGCCTCACTTTCACCGCGCGCATTTGTGATGCCGCCGCGTAATGTTGCACGATGGGAAAAAATATAATTATAACACAAATGTACGGTAAAAAAAGGCAATCTGTTAATTTCTCTAAAATTTTATTGTGCGCGCGGAAATATTGACTGACACAGCTGAGTAGATAAGTAAAGGGTCCAATTAATTTGAGTAATTCAATAAATGAACTTTAAACTTAAAATCATGTTAAATAATATTTGATGTTTTAAAGATAATCTCGGTCAAATGTCCACGATAGAGTTCCAATTTCCGAGATCCTATTTTTATTAATTCTCTCATTAGATGAGCAAAGAAGGATAAAAAAAATTATTACCCTGGCAGCACAAACGAAATGTTTATTTTGTTTCTTCGGCAATCTGACAGATGGAAAAATAATTCAATTTTTAAGTAATACATTTGTTACATACACATTCATTTGCTAATTACACATGAAATGTGATTGCTTTAAGATCCTAGCAGTATTTCTACGTCTACTAAGAAACTAATGGGTCAAAACGTAAACAAAAAGTCGCCTTCTGTTTGATGTGCGTATGCGGTTTCTGAACTATTCTCAATTCTATGTGTGCAGGTTTGCGATAGTATAAAGGATGTAAATTGAATCATTTTGGTAAACTTAACTCGTTTTTAAGGTTTTCTGAGATTTGCCTGTTTGTTTTGTAGGTGCTGTTTTGTCCAACGCCCAACGTTTCGGTTTGGTCTCCGTTATTCGTTAACTGTCGCAATTAAAATTATGGATTAAAATGGTTTAGACGTCAATAAATATATACATGGTTCAATTAGTGATCAAGTTATAAAGGCTGGGTTTTCAAGCCAACACGTATGGTGTCTCCAACGGTTCAATCAGGATAAATTGACCTAATCGGGAGAATGGCAAAGGTGATCTGGTCCCGAACTTAATGTGCATACATGTCCAAACCCTTAATGGCCAACCATTCTAAGAATCGTTCTCTTTATTCAATTAAAGATTTCCCACAAACTTGTTTCAATGTCATCTGGGTTAGATTCATTAACGGAGGGTTTTATTTAATCCCATTTGAGTGGGTCTTAATATAATATTAGATACCTTATTTAATTACAAATATTCTGATTAAAGTTTATATTATATGTTCCTTGGTATATTCCAATTTTTTTTTTTATATATCATAATTTTATTGATTATATGCATAAATTATTAATGGGTTTTTATAGATATTTTTTTTTTAATATAAAAATACTATACAGGTTCTAAAAATAGTCATTCACAAGACTCATCAAGTTTTATGGCTTGTCAGTAAAAATAATTTTAAAAAAACATGATTACACTATTTATGCAGTACTAAATACATCAGGATTTTTAACATTAAAAAATAATAAATAGATAAAAACATTCGATAAAAAGAAGAAAAATAGAAACATCAAAGTTATTATAAGAATTACACGATTGCTATAATTCTTATAAAATTTATATTTAGAGCACTGACTTTGTGGTTATTCATTATAATAAAAATAATATAAAACAACTTTGTTTTGAATTACTAATTTTTTCTACCGAACGGTTTTAAAGCTACACAACTTTCGTAAGTAAGGAAATCCAGTCTTTTGTCTATGAACATTTGGACAAACTCAAATATTGTAGTAAAATTAACTAATATTTTTTTTTATAAATGTCGTTAAAAACAAAGCTCTTTTATTTGACATGTATTGTGTCCATTCAACTATCTAATCGTTCATTTAAGAAGTAAAATAACAGCTTTCATAATATTAATATACGGTGGTACTTACAGTAATTTCGTGTTTGCGAGGTGTAGAATGTTTTTTTTTCTGAAAAATTAAAGGTTGAGATAGCTCTGCGTCCAGTTAAGTCCATTAAAATATTTAATAAAAATCGCTTTTGTGTGCATGACAGAACATTTTATAATAAAATATTCTTATGTGCCTACTAACACAAACGAAATTTATATGTTTGCTTTTTTTTAATGAGAAAAATAAATATTTGCGTTCTTATGATATACCCAAATATTTAATTGAGGGTCATTTTCAACGAGTTATAAATAACTCACAATTCGAAATTGGGAATCGAGTTGGGGTAGAGTGGGATTCGAACCACGGACCTTTGAGCCGTGAGTCCGAGACACTAGCCACGGGACCACAACCCGATTCTAAACTTGATTCATCGACAGGCACTAACACATGAAAATGGGCTTATCAAACATTCGAACGCGCTGTTCGTTATTTGCGGTTCCCCAAATACCATTTAGTTAGAATAACGGAAACCCATAGTTTTGTTTTCGATACTTTACTGTTTGTAGCAGAAGAGTTGGAAGTATTTTGAGTTGTTTAGTTTTGTGGTCTAAAAAGATAAGTGCGGTCGGTAGCCCAGGCTTCAACAAAGAAGCACTAAAGTAAGATAGCAAAGAGCCTGTCTTCAGACCACTGAGCACTGAGGCAAACCATAGTGACAAAAAATATAAAAGAAACTCCGTACGGAATACACAGTAAAGGATCACCGACCGAGTGACAAGATTGAGACGTTCGGACGAGATCGTCAGGTTACCGAGTCCAGCCGAACCCATTTGCTGAGCCCGGCAATTCTTAACCAATAGCAGATTTAATTAATTGACAGTTAATCGGCATTAATCAGCAGACACGCAGTTCGGTTATTGATCGAAAGCTATAATGGGGATTGGTTTAATGCGGCATCAAGTGTTCATAGCTGATTGAATGTGAATGCACGACTCAGACATGCGAATTAATTAAAACAACTATTGAAAAACTAACCGTGCAAAAAATACGATAAACGGCATGCATTATTTGTTTTCAAAACGACGCATAAAAAAATAACACGCATAATAGGGCTGCAGGGGCCGTACATTTCTGGTGATTTTTCTTTTCAGAATTAGCACTAAAGCTTTAAACAAAAGTTTACTGTATTGTACACCAAATTTCTTTCACTCAGTATGTGATACAGACATAACAATTTCATTAGAAAACATGTTTTTGATTTTATTTATATGGTAACATTGGCTATGCTTCTCAGAGTCAGATACAATAAATATATTTAAAACATTTGTTTTTACCACTTGATATTTTATTTTTTTCAAAGCTTTAAGGGCTTCCTTATCAAAGTACAATTGATTGATTAATGTTATTATATTTTATAATGCTGACATATGGAGGTAATAAGTCAAGTCATTATTTAGTAATTTTTGCTTGTGAAAGTATAGTGAGTCGCGAGGGGATAAAATTCGATCAGCTGCACTTTTAAAATGAAGCAGGAGTGGACTATAGGAATTACTAAGGAATGACTAAGGGCAATTAAATACATATGAAAGGGTTAAAAGCAATGTGTTTTTATTTTAATTTGAAGGATAAATATATACGTACTATTTATTATTTTAGACAAAATACATAGGCAATATTGATAGACAGTTAAGTTTAAAGCGTACGATCACATTAAGTTAATATCTAAGTTTATTAACAAATTGTAATAGTTAAGTTAATATCTAAGTTTATTAACAAGTGTAGGAATGTGGAAGCCCAGGCATCTAAAGGGCTTATGACCTGTCATTGGCTGGTTTAAGTGGCCAATTTTTACACTTACAACATTCACCGTTTTGAATGACGTCACGACGTATGTTTGAAATCCATATTTCTTCAATTCTTCCATCTGTTGATTTTAGTGAAGTTAAAGAGCTGATACCTTTATTATTGTGAATAAATTCATCTGATTAAATTATTTCACATACTAGGCAATGCAACGCCTGAAAACTTCTTCCTCTTGAGCCAGTTGAATTTATCCAAATGTTTATAGACAAAATATTGGATTTTACCCCCTTAGGAGTCATTAATCTTATAACCAGTCATTGACTGGTTTAAACATCCCTGTGAATGCCTAGACTTCCATATTTCTTCTCGAAAATGTTCTCCAGCTCTGCGAAAATTTGATAATTTTAGTTACTCTCTAGGGGGTGAAATCCAGCCTTTTGTCTACAAACATTTTTACAAGCTCAAAATAATGTTATTATGTTTATAGAGAATTAATAAATCTGCCGAGAATAATATAAATTTCCGGTCAATATTTATGACTCGTAATAACTCAAACTTTTTGGACAGCAGACAATTTAATTCGTGTCCACTGACCACGTCTGGAGTTACGCAAGGTCGCCTATTGGGCCTTTAATAAAAAAACAGATATTTAATTCGGTGGCGTTCTGATCACTAAGTGAAGCACATTATGATTATAATTCCATCACGAATTCGGTCAGAGGGGCTGTCTTTAGAAACCTTCACAAAATATCGTGACACTCATTTATAAGCATTTATTGGCCTAAGTCTCCATTTATGCTCTGTTATATACGCCTGAATTTTCAGAAGAATAGATTTGTTGATGAAATCAGATATGTAAATAAACGCTGGCAGGATCGGGTCATCTAATTTATCTACAAAATAATAATTTGGGGAATAAATTGAAGACTTCAAAACTTATATTTTTTTAGTACATTTTACATTTACATTTTTTTTTTTTTGCACCACAACAGGCCAGGAGGCCTAATTACAGTATTTATTATTTATTATGGATAACTTATATAGCGCCATTTTCGTAATAAAATACCTCAAGGGTGCTTTACATGGTGATTCTATTGTTAAGTTAATTTAATTGAAGCTTTTAAATTTGTAATTTAATTAAAATAATTTATTTTGCTGTCACGTGCTACGGATTTATTCAAATGATTTAGAGAACAAGTGGGTTTTAAGTTTTTTCCGAAACATCACTTCACTTTCACAGCCTCGCACTTCTGCTGGGAGAGCATTCCATGCCATAGGACCTGCGACCGCAAATGCGCGTTCACCAAATTTAGTGCGCTGTTTGCGTAGAGGTATAATAACTTTTCCTCTCGCCGTAAACGTAGCTGATCTAAGCGTGCGACGCCTGTCAGCTAGTTCATCTGGAATGCATAGTTCCCTTAGATATTCCGGAGCCGAGTTGTGCAGTGACTTATACATAAGCCAACAGAGTTTGTATTCCACCCTCTGTGGAAAACGTAGCCAGTGTAGTTCCCGAAGTAGTGGAGTGATATGACTGAACTTAGAGATTCCGAAAATAAGTCTCGCTGCGGCATTCAATACAGATTGTAGGCGAGTCATTTTGTTCATTGGTAGACCTGCATAGATACCATTACAATAATCGACTCTAGACACTACAAACGCATTTATTAATTGACGGGCGGCATCAACCGGCAAATTTTTGCGTATGCATTTAATTTGTCTCAGCTGGTAGAAGCATGAACTTATCGTTCTACTAATTTGAGCGTCAAGAGATAGGTCAGAATTGAGTAAAACTCCCAGTAGTTTAACGGTGGGTAAAGCGGTACTCCCTACATTGGGTAGAGCCGTATCCTGGATCAAATTCAGTCGTCTGGCTGAAGCCACCCACAGTTGTTCAGTTGGTGAATTACATCACAGAGCACCCAGGCTTGAGAAAAATCACATTTTTAATTTTTTGTGTTCTCACCGGGAATCGAACCTGGAACCTTCCGTGCGTGAGTCTAGCGTCTTAACCACTACACCACGTAGTATAGACTTCGTACGAAATAGAGTTCATTGTCACCAGCAATTTTTAAATTACCTCAGCTCATCATCATTCCATTTCCGATTGGTACACCAATCGCAGCGTGTCTTGTTCATTTTTGTTACATGAAGGTAATATGATCAGTCTTACGCAAACGCGCTGACCACTACGCAACGAGGCCGACCTCAACTCAGTTTGACTAAATATACTTTTGTTTTGTTTAAACCCAACAGTAATCTGAATTCGTGCAGTGCTTATAAATAAATAGCTCTGAATATTATTTACTTAAAAAAATATCCCTCTTACCAAAATATATATTTAATTTGAACAAAATAAAGAACTAAACACAAAAATACACATATTCTGTATAACTTTGCACAGTTGAAACTACGATAAGAGCCTACTCGCCTTTTATCTGAGATAGCTCTTCCAACCTCTTTCATAACATGGACTATCTGTTCGTTCTAGTAACGAAAGAACCCTTTTAATATCCATTCATCGCTCGAACTTTCCCTCCTTATTCACTGTAGTAGCTGTTCGATTGTGGAATAATCTTCTCACTAGTACCCCTTCTTTATTTACATTTAAATCAAGATTGAAATGTCACCATCTAAATATTTGGGTTGTTTCTTTCTCCTTCTTCTTTCCTTCCCATCCCATTTCCGCTCTTCATAGTAAAGTGTAGATTTTTAGTTTATTTTTGTCTCATATTTTGTATAAAGTTATAAGATTTTGTAAAATTACCCAGAATCATGAATCTGGTTGTGGTCCCGTGGCTAGTGTTGCAGACTATAGGTCAAGATCATAGGTCCGAGGTTTGAACCTCACTCTACCCCAACGTGATTTTCATTTTCTTATAGTGAATTCTTTACAACTCGTTAAAAATGGCCACCAAAATTGAAATATATGGGTAAATAATAAGAATGTTTGTATTTCTTTTTCATTAATAAAAATTAATATGTACTTATGATTTTCTCAAACTAAACGGTTTGGGTAGGTAGGAAGAAATCGCCTTAAGGCAATATGCCCGCCCTTATATGCGCATTTATGTATATAAAGTGTTAAGTGGATTAATACAAACCTTTTTCACTGCTTCTCATGTTAGCGTACAAACATTGAAATAATGTATATTTATTTCATTTAACCTTAAAATTAAAATCGATATTTTTTTAGCATTTCTTTTGCAAACAGTTATTATTATAATTAACTATGTTTAGTACTGTCTCTGAAGCTGATTACTTTGATCATTTGAATGTATACATAATGATACATTTCCTAAGTCACTCCAAAACGTTTTATTTTTGTCTTCTGTTATTTTGTCTTGTATTATAAAATCTGGGTTAAAATGATTGTGTTTTTTCTTCTATGGTTGCTAATGGAATTTTTTGTTAATTTCGAGTATTTACATAAATGTTTTGTATTTCGTTTTAATGATTATACTTTGTATACTTTGTTAAATGCATAAGCCGAAAAAAAAGACATGATAAACAGACTTCAGAATCGGTCTTGTTTAAGCGTAGGCATAATAAATAAACTTATATCTCAGATGTAACAAAATGCTTCCTTGCGAGAAATAACGTTATTTTATACTTTCAAAAAGGTGACGGTTTTTTACCCAAATTAATATAACGGTTTCACAACGACCATTCAATCACCTCTGAATCAGGATGCACCTCTATACTGCGACATTATACAGGTCTATATTGAAGATGTAATCGACGTCTCGTTTATTGCGAACCGGTTTTGATGTAATCGGTTAAATTGACCTCTAATGATGGTCGTACCTTTATTTTAATTACATTCTTTTTATGCATGTGGAAACGTTTAATTGACATTGTAATCACTGTCAGTTTTTTTTTATTTAGCAAAAATTCACTCAAGTTATTCCTTGTTCTATTTTAGTGGTTTTGTACAAATGATACTTACACTGTATATTATTTACTAGTCTGAAGATAAAAACGCTAATTGTTCAAGTAAATAAGTGGATGTGTGCCTAGTATTTTCTAATCATTTTTCTAAAATCCACCAATCTTTAACCACGAATATAACCTGAATGTTTTTTTTTGAAAAATGTTTTGAGTAAAAAACATCGAGCCATATACTTATTTAAGAGTATGTTTAGTCTTTAAGAAACGGCACCACTTATTTGAAAATCTAATTAATTGAATTATTTTTATCGGTTTCTTTATTTTATAGGTAGGTTGGATGGAGTAAATTTCCATTTGGAAGTTAGTCCGCCAATATAAGTGTGAAATCGTACAAAAAATCTCAGCTTATTTATTAATTAAGCTTTTATTTTGTCGAGCTTCATTTGAGTTAGGAACTTAATATTGAATCAAACCCTAATTTGAGTATATATTTATTTTTTTGACAAAACCGGTTCCTTTTTCCAAAACGCACATCTTTAAATAAAACATTTTTAAAAAATTATGCTATTTCACAAAGGACAAAATGATGTAACATCTCTCTAGAGCTTCTTTCAAAATGGCCGTATTGAAATATGGGGTTCATCTGTTCTTTTCACACTTTAAGCTATGTAATAGAATTAATCATTTGCTTATCCCATACAGTTTAGAAAATGACAGATGTACAATTTTTCCTTCCTACTTCCTAATCGTTTCGCTCTATAAAGGCACTTTGACAAAATTCAGAGACTCAAATTTGTGTTTGATTTAACGGCGGTCTGACTTTTCTTAATACAAACGTATTCCCGCATTTTCATTCAGTATTTTTTTTGCCCACTATACTAGTAGATATTTACTATCGGCTTATTTAGTTTTTGCCGTTTTGCTTTATTGATTAATTGTTTCTTATGGGAGCTGGGAGATAGGAACCGCCTAAAAACTCAAAAAAGAGCCCAGTTTTGTTTGCCGTCTTCGGACGTATGGTATAGAAATACGATAAATAATTTCAAAAAAATAGAAAAGGTTTAGAAAATTTCACTATGATACTTGGAGCGGTATCTGGAACAGCGAAACGTCTATTTTTTAAACTTTATTTAAGCGAAATAGTATTTTTCGTACATCATCTTGGAGGTGAGATGAGCATGAGAGTGAACGACAACAATGTTCAAATTCCAAGACTTCGCCCATCCTCTTAAGTTCCAGACTTGTTAAGTTATTTGAGCTGTTAACCACTAATTCACAAAAATATTGTTCATTGTGTTTTATACTACGGTTTCAAATATGTTTATTGTACTCAACTCAGTAAAAATACTTAACATTTTGAAACAGGCGATTGCTCTTGATCTACAGCGACCAAAATCATAAAATAATGTGGTCAGGAGCGGACAAAATGGTATGAATATATATATAATGGTACATATATTTCACTTCTTCAAACCAGCCTCCGGTGTTGGATGGAAGAAAACATCAGCGCCTACTCACCGCGAAACACGGTACCCATAAACTCTCGTACCCTGACATAATTCAACCTTATTTATAAACACATATAGGGCTTTTACATGGATATAGATACTTTTATCATACCCGGACATACTTCGGGCTATAGGCTGTTGGAAGACAGTGGCGTCGGGCCGGACGTTGTGTTGAAGATGGCAGTGGAGGAACAATAGTCAACGGTGGCATCCTAAGCCCCGGGTAACTATCTTGGCGTCAGGTTGCAACCGGCTGTAAAATAGAAACCAAACAACAAATCTCTTACTCCGACGTGTAGAATGAGGACTAGGAAGGCTGACCCCGAGTAAATGGGACACACAGTCAGGCGGAAGAAGAATGTATTTTTATCACAACGTTCACAATTTTCATTTTTAATATTTTTCCGAAAACCGTCATTCGTTTATATAATGTTTATACGTCCGCCTCGTGGTGTAATGGTCGGTACTTTTACCCACCATGCGAGAGGTCTCGGGTTTGATTCCCGGCATTGTTGACATAAAATATTTATTTAAATGGATGTTCTTACACTAGAATATTTCACATAGTCCCTAGACTGGCACCTTAAGTGTGAGAATTATTATTTTTCCTTAATG